>NW_024871446.1:0-10000 GCF_019054845.1 Dipodomys spectabilis
AAAAGAGAAGAAGAAGAAGAAGAAGAAAAAGAGAAGGAGAAGAAAAAGTAGAAGAAGAAGAAAAAGAGAAGGAGAAGAAGAAAGGAGAAGAAGAAGAAGAAGAGAAGAAGAAGAAGAAGAAGAAGAAGAAGAAAGAAGAAGAAGAAGAAGAAGAAGAAGAAGAAGAAGAAGTAGAAGAACAAAAACAGAAGGAGAAGAAGAAGAAGAAAAAGAGAAGGAGAAGAGGAAAAAGGAGAAGAAGAAGAAGAAGAAGAAGAAGAAGAAGAAGAAGGAAGAAGAAGAAGAAGAAGAAGAAGAAGAAGAAGAAAGAAGAAGAAGAAGAAAAAGAGACAGAAGAAGAATAATAAAAATAGAAGGAGAAGAAAAAAAAAGAGAAGAGAAGAAGAAGAAGAAGAAGAAGAAGAAGAAGAAGAAGAAGAAGAAGAAAGAAGAAGAAGAAGAAGAAGAAGAAGAAGAGAAGAAGAAGAAGAAAGGAGAGAAAAGAAGGAAAAAAGAGAAGAAGAAAAAGAGAAGAAGAAGAAGAAGAAGGAAAAAGAGAAGGAGAAGAAAAAAGCAGAAGAAGAAGAAAAAGAGAAGGAGAAGAAGAAAAAGGAGAAGAAGAAGAAGAAGAGAAGAAGAAGAAGAAGAAGAAGAAGAAGAAGAAGAAGAAGAAGAAGAAGAAGAAGAAGAAGAAGAAGAAGAAGAAGAAGAAGAAGAAGAAGAAGAAGAAAAGAGAAGAAGAAGAAGAAGAAAAAGAGAAGAAGAAGAAGAAGAAGAAAAAGAGAAGGAGAAGAAAAAGAAGAAGAAGAAAAAGAGAAGGAGAAGAAAAAAGAAGAAAAAGAGAAGGAGAAGAAGAAGAAAAAAAGAGAAGGAGAAGAAGAAGAAGAAGAAGAAAAAGAGAAGGAGAAGAAAAAGAAGAAAAAAGAGAAGGAGAAGAAGAAGAAAAAAGAGAAGGAGAAGAAGATGAAGAAAAAGAGAAGGAGAAGAAGAAAAAGGAAGAAGAAGAAGAAGAAGAAGAGAAGAAGAAGAAGAAGAAGAAGAGAGAAGAAGAAGAAGAAGAAGAAGAAGAAGAAGAAGAAGAAGAGAAAAAGAGAAGGAGAAGAAAAAGAAGAAAAAGAGAAGAAGAAAAAGAGAAGAAGAAGAAGAAAAGAGAAGGAGAAGAAAAGCAGAAGAAGAAGAACCTTACCCCTCACACTAACCCTAACCCTACCACTCGCCCTAACCCTCATCCTAAACCTAACACTAACCCTAACACTCACCCTAACCCTAAGCCTAACCCTCACCCTAGCCCTCACCCTCACCTTAACCCTAATCCTACACCTCACCCTAACCCTCATCCTAAACCTAACCCTAACCCTTACACTCAACCCTAAACCCTCATCCTCATCCTCACCCTCAGCCTATTCCTAACCCTCACCCTAAACCTTACCCTCACCCTACCCTAACCCCTAACCATAACCCTAACCCTAACACTCAACCAAACCCTAACCCTAACAACAACCCTAAACCTAACCCTAACCCTCTCCCTCACCCTAACACTCACCCTGACCCTCACCCAAACCCTAAACCTCACCCGAACACGCACCTTCACGCTAAAACTCACCCTCACACTAAACATCACCCTAACCCTAACCAGCACCCTAACCCTAAAACTAACCCTCAAGCTAACCCTAATCCTAACATTCACCTTAACGCTAAGCCTAAGCCTAACCATAACACCAATCCTAAACCTAACCCTCACCCACACCCTAACCTAAAACCTATCCCTAAAACACCCACACACTCACCCTAACCATAACCTAACCCTCACCCTCACCCTACCCTAACCAAAACCCTAACCCTACCCCTCACCCTACCCCTCACCCTAACACTTAACCTAACCAAAATCCTCACCCTCACCATAACACTAAACCTAACCCTAACCCTCATCCTAGCCCAAACCCTCACCCTAACCCTAAACCTAACCCTCATCCTTACCCTAACACTCACCCTCGCCCTAACCCTATCCCTAAACCTCACCCTCATCCTAACCCTCACCCTTACCCTTACCCTCATGGTAACCCTAAACCTAACCCTAACCCTCACACTAACAGTAAGGCTCACACTAATCCTAACCCTACCCCTCACCCTAATGCTAAACCGAAACCTAACACTAACCATTACCCTAAACCTAACCCTAACATTAAACCTAACCCTCACCCTATACCTAAACCTAAACTTAACCCTAACCCTAAGCCTCACCCTAAATCTAATCCTAACCCTAAACCTCCCCCCCACCCTAACCCTCAATGTAATCCTTACCGTCATCCTCACCCTAACCCTCACAATAAACCTAAACCTCAGCCTAACCCTAACACTAACACTCACCCTCACCCTGACGCTCACCCTCAGCCTAACCCTAACCCTCAAGGTAACCCTCACTCTAACCCTAACCCTAACCCTAACCCTCCCCCTCACCCGAACCCTCAACCTAAACCTTAACCTCATCCTCACCCTAACCCTCACACTAACTCTAACACTAACCCTCACTCTCACCCTAACCCTAACTCTAACTCTCAACCTAAAACTAACCCTAACCTGCACCCTCAGCCTAACTCTAAACCTCAAACTCACCCTCAACTTAAACCTAATCCGATCCCTAACCCTCACCCTCACCCTCACCCTCACCCTCACTTTAAAACTCAGCCTCAGCCTCAACCTCACCCTAAAACTTACCCTATCCCTCACCCTAATTGTAACCCTGACCCTAACCCTAACCCTAACCCACACCCCAACACGCACCCTCACCCTCATCCTCACCTTAAGCCTCACCCTCAACCTAGCCCTCACCCTAACCCTAACCCTAACGCTAACCCTCACCCTAACTCTATCCTCACCCTGATCCTCAGCCTCATCTTAACCCTCACCCTAACCGAAACCCTAACACGCACGCTAACCCTTAAACTCACCTTCATCCTAGCCCTCAACCTAACCCTTACCCTCACCCTAACCCTAATCCTAACCCTTACCTAATCAAACCCTCGCCCTCAGCTCCACTCTAATACTAACCCACACCCAAACCCTAACACTTACCCTCACCCTAACCCTCACCCAAAACCTAATCCTCTCCCTAACCCTAAACCTAACCCTCACGTAACCAAAACCCTCAACCCTACCCTCACCCTAACCCTAACCCTACCCCTCAGCCTAACCCTCACACTAACATTAACCCTCACCCTCACCATGACCTTAATCCTAAACCTAAACCTTAACCTAACCCTCACCCTCACTCTAACCCTCACCCTAACCATTACCCTCACCCTAACCCTAAACCTAATCCTAACCTTAACCCTCACACTAACCCTCCCCTAACCCTAACCCTAACCCTAACTCTAATCCTAAACCTAATACTCACCCTCACCCTAACACTAAACCTATCCCTAAAACTCACCCTCACATTCACCCTAACCCTAACCCTATCCCTCACCATCACATTAACCCTAACCAAAACCCTAACCCTAACCCTGACCCTACCCCTCACCCTAATCCTTAACCTAAACCTAACCCTCACCCTCAACCTAACCCTACAAATAACCCTAACCCTCACCCTAACCCTAACCCTCAACCTAACCATCATCCTCACCCTAACAGTCACCCTCACCCTAACCCTGTCCCTAACTCTCACCCTCATCCTAACCCTCAGCCTTACCCTTACGCTCACAGTAACCCTAACCGTAACCCTAACCCTAACCCTCACACTAACACTAAGGCTCACACTTACCCTAACCCAACCCTTCACCCTAACACTCAACCTAACCCTAACCCTCACCCTCACCCTAACTGTAAACCTACCCCTCACCCTAACACTCAACCTAAACTTAAACCTAAACCTAAACCTCACCCTCACCCTCAGCCTAACCCTAACCCAAAACGTAATCCTAACCTTAAGCCTCAACCTCACCCTCACCCTAACCGTAACCCCAACCCTAACCCTCAACCTCACCCTAACCTTAAACCTAACCCTAACCCTCACCTTAACCCTAACCCTTACCCTAAACCTAACCCTAACATTAACCCAAAACCTCACCCTAAACCTAACCCTAAACTAAACCCTAAACCTCACCCTCAGCCTAACCCTAACCCTAACCCTAATTGTAACCCTATTCCTCACCTCACCCTCACCCTAACTCTAAAACTCACCCTAAATCTCAACCTAACCTAACTCTAACCCTAAACCTAAACCTCACCCTAAACCTCACCCTAACCCTTACCCTCACTCTACTCCTAAACCTAACCCTAATCCTCACAGCAATCCTAACCCTCACCCTAACCCTAACTATACCCCTCAACCTAACCCTCACCCTAACACTAATACGAACCCTAAACATCACCCTAACCCTAACTTTAACCCTCGCTCTAACCCTCACCCTAACACTCATGCTTACCCTAAACCTCACTCTCACCCTACCTTCATCCTAACCCTTACCCTCACCCTAACCTATCCCTAACCATAACCTTCACACTAAACCTAACCCTCACTCTATCCCTAACCCTACCCGTCACCTAACCCTAAACCTAACCATGAACCTCACCCTAACCCTAAGCCTAATCCTAACCCTCACCCTCACCCTAGCCCACACACTAACCCTAATCCTAACCCTAACCCTAACCGTCAACCTAACCGTAAACCTCACCCTAACCCTAACCCTCACCCTCACCCTAGCCCTTACCCTAAACCTAACCCTAACATTAACCCTAACTCCCACCCTAAACCTAACCATAAACTTAACCCTAACCCTAACCATAACCCTCACCCTAACCCAAACCCTAACCCTAACCCTCACCCTCACCTAACCCTTACCCAAATCCTCACCCTAACACTCACAATAAAACTAACCCTCACCCTAACACTAACACTAACCCTCACCATCACCCTCACGCTAACCCTCAGCCTAATCCTAGCCCTAACCCTAATCCAAACACTAACCCCCAACCTCACCCGCAACCTAAACCTAACCCTCACTGTCACCCTATCCCTCACCCTAACCTTAACCCTCACCTTAAACCTAACCCTAACCCTCACCCTCACCCTAGCCCTCAAACTCACCCTAAGCCTAACCCTAACCCTAACAGTAATCCTAAACTTAACCCTCAGGCTAACCCTCACCCTAACCCTAACCTTAACCTAACCCTCACCCTAACCCTAACTCTAAATCTAACCCTCATCCTAAACCTAACCATCACCCTAACCCTAACCGAACCCTCAAACTAAAGCTCAAAATAACCCTTACGTTCACCCTCAACCTCACCGTCACCCTAACTCTAACCCTAACCCCAATCCTAACCCTAGCCCTCACCCTAACCGTAAGCCTAACCCTATACATAACCCTCAACCTCACCATCACCCTAACCCTAGTCTTATCCCTAAGCCTCACCCTCACCCACACCCTCACCCTAACCCTAACCATAACCCTAACCCGCCCCCTAAACCTAAACCTCACCCTCACCCACACACTAATCCTAACCCTATCCCTAACCCTCCCCCTCACACAAACCCTCACCCTAACCCTTACCCCTCACCCTTACCCTAATACTAACCTTAATCCTCACACTAACCCTAACCCTCACCCTCACCCTAAACCTAAACCTAACCCTAAGCCTCACCCTAACCCTTACCCTCACACTAACATTAAACCTAATATTAAATCTCACCCTGTCCCTAACCCTAACCCTAACCCTCACCCTCACCCTAGTGCTCACCCTAACTCTAACCCTAACCTTAAACCTCAACCTCACAATCACCCTCAGCCTAACTCTAACTCTAACCCTAACACTAAACCTAATCTTAACCCTAACCCTAGACCTCAACCTCACCCTCATCCTCAGACTAACTCTAACTCTAACCCTAACACTAAACCTAACACTAAACCTCACCCTCAGCCTCACCCAAACCCTAAACCTAACCCTAACACTCACACTCACCCACACCCTCATCCTAACTCTAACCGTAACACTAACCTTCACCCTAACAGTAAACCTCAAAATAACCCTAACCCTCACCCTCAACAACACTTTAATCCTAACCCTAATCTTAAGCCTAATACTCATGCTCACCCTAACCCTCACCCTAAACTTTTCCGTCACCCTAACCCTAACCCTAACACTCACACTAACCTGAACCCACAACCTCACCCTAAACTTTTCCCTCATCCTAACCCTAACCCTAACACTCACACTAACCCGAACCCACACCCTCACCCTAAACTTATCCCTCACCTTAACTCTAACCCTAACACTCACACTAACCCGAACCCACACCCTCACCATAACCCTAACCCTAAACCTAACCCTCCCCCTCCCACTCCCCCACAACCTCAGTCTAACCCTAACCGTAATCCTAATCCTAAACCTAACACTCACTCTCATCCTCAAACTAAACCTAACCCTAACCCTAAATCTGCCCCTCCCTCTCCCGCTCCCCCTCCCCCTCCACCACAACCTAACACTAAAAATAACCCTAACCCTAACCCTCATCCTAACCCCAACCCTAACCCTAACCCTCCCCATCACCCTCACTACCCTCACCCTAAACCTAACCCTAAGCCTAAACCTCACCCTCACCCTCACCCTTACCCTCACCTTCAGCCGCAACCTAACCCTAACAATAGGAATAACCCTAACCCTAACCCTAACCCTCACCCTAACACTAATATTAAACCTAGCCCTAACTCTCACACTAAACCTAACCCTCACCCTAACCCTAACCCTACCTCTCAGCCTAACTCTCATCCTAACCATAACCCTAACCCTAATCCTCACCCTATCCCTAACAGTAACCCTAACCCTAAACCTTACCCTCATCCTAGCCCTCACCCTAACCGTACCCCTAAACCTAACCCTCCCCTAACCCTAGCCCTAACCCTCACCCTGACCCTAAACATCACCCTAACCCTAACCCTAACCCTAAACCTCAACTTAACGCTGACCCTCACCCTAACCCTCACACTACTTCTCACCCTAAACTTAACGCTATCCCTCACCCTCAAACTAAACCTCACGTTAACACTTACCCTCACCCTGACCCTCACCCTAACCCTAACACTAATCATAACCCTCACCATAACCCTCAAACTAACCCTAAATCTAATCCTCACACGAATCCTCACCCCAACACTAACCCTAACCCTCACCCTCACCCTCACCCTCAGCCTAAACCTAACCCTAAACCTAATCCTAACCCTAACCCTCACCCTCACCCTCAACCTAATTTTAAGCCTAACCCTAACCCTAAACCTAACCCTCACCCTAAACCTAGACCTAACCCTAAACCTAACCGTCACCCTAACCCTCAACCTCAATCTCAGTCTAACCCTAACCCTAACCCTAATCCTAAACCTAACCCTCACCCTCACCCTAACACAAACTCTAACCCGTACTCAACCCTAACTCTCATTATAACTCTAACCCTCACCCAAACCTAACCCTCCCTCACATTCACCCTAACTGTAACTCTAACCCTAACCCTCACCCTAACCCAAACCCACACCCTCACCCTCATCCTCACCCTAAGTCTAACCCTAACCTAACCCTAATCTTAACCCTAACCCTCACCCTCACCTCACCCTAACTCTAACCATAACCCAACCCTAATACTCACCCTAACCCTAGCCCTCACCCTAATCCTAATCCTAAACTTCACTCTTACCCTAACCGTAACCCTAAACCTAACCCTCACCCTAACACTCACCCTAACCCTAACGTTAACCCTAAACCGCACCCTCACCCTAAACCTCACCCTAAACCTTACTCTCACCCTAACCCTAACCCTAAGCTTAACACTAACCCTCATCCTAACCTTAACTCTAACCCTAACCCTAACACTAAACCTAACCCTAAACCTCACCCTAACCCTAACTCTAACCCTAACCCTAAGCCTTACACTAACCCTAACCCTAACCCTAACCCTAACCCTCACCCTAACCCTCAATGTCACCCTAACCTTCCCCCTCCCCCTTCCCCTCACCCTCGGCCTAACACTAACCCTAATCCTAATCCTAACACTAACCATGACTCTCAACCTCACCCTAAAACTAACCATAACCCTAAACATCCCCTTCCTCCTCCTCCTCCCCCTAACCCTAACAATAACCCTAACACTAAACCTAACCCTAAACCTCACCCTAACCCTAACCCTAACCCTCCGCCTCTCCCTCAACCTCAGCCTAACCCTAAACCTAATACTTATCCTAAACCTAATCCTCATTCTCATACTCAGCCGAAACTAACCCTAACCCTACCCCTCAGCCTAAAACTCACCCTAACCCTAACCCTCACCCTAAGCCTCAATCTTTCCCTCACCCTCACACTAACCCTCACATTCACCCAAGCTCTCACCCTAACCTTAATCCTAAACCTAACCCTCACCCTAACCCTAACACTCACCCTAACCCTAGCACTCACCCTGATCCTAAACCTCAACCTAAGCCTAACTCTAACTCTCACCCTGACCCTAACCCTCACCCTAACCCTAAACCTAACACTAAACCTCCACTTAAGCTCACACTCACCCTAACCCTAAACCTCACCCTAATCCTCACACTAACCGTAACCCTAACCCTCACCAGAACCCTTACCCGAACCTTCACCCTAATGCTCACCCTCACCCTCACCCTAAGCATAACCCTTACCCTAACCCTAATCCTAACCCTAACACTAACCCTCACCCTCACCCTAGCCCTAACCCTAACTCTAAATGTAACCCTAACCCGCACCCGAACACGAACCCTCACCCTAACCCTCAACCTTATCCTAAACATCACCCTAACCCTAGCCCTCAGAATCACCCTAAACTTACCCTTCACACTAACCCTTAACCTAAACCTTACCTTCACGCTCACCCTAACCCTCACACTAACTATAAACATCACCCTAACACTAACCCTAACCCTCACCCTCAACTTATCCTTTCCCCTAACTCTCACCCTAACCCTAACACTCACCCGAACCCTCACCCTCACCCTAACCTTCACCCTCACCCTAAACATCACTCTAATCCAACCATCACGGTAGCCAAAACCTAACACTCACCCTAACCCTAACCCTCACACTCATCCTCACCCTCACCCTAACCCTCACCCTCATACTAGCCCTCACCCTAAACTTAAACCTCAACCTAACCCTAACCCTGAATCTCACCTTCACCCTCAGCCTAACCCTATCCCTAACCCTACCCCTACCCCTAATCATAACCCTAATCCTCACCCTCACCCAAAACCTAAACCTAACCTTATCCCTCACCCTCACCCACACCCTCACCCTAACTCTAACCCTAACCCTACCCCTAACCCAAACACTAACCTTAACCCTAACCCTCCCCCTCACCCTCACTCCCACCCTCAGCCTAACCCTAACCCTAATCCTAATCCTAACCCTAACCCTCACTCTCATCCTCACCATAAACCTAACCCTAACCCGAAACCTCACCCTCACCCTCACCCTCACCTTCACTCTCACCCTAACCCTAACCCTAATCCTAAACCTCAACTTCACCCTAACCCTAACCCTAACCCTAACCCTCACCCTAAACCTAACCCAAATTCTCACCCTCATACTTGCCCTCACCCTAACTCTAACCGTAAACCTAACCCTCACCCGAAAGCTCACCTTCACACTAACACTCACCTTCAGCCTAAACATTACCCTAACCCTCACCTTCTACCAAAACCTAACCCTAACCCTCACCCTATCCCTAACCTTAACCCTAATACTCACACTAACCCTAACCCTAACCCTTACCTAAACAAAGGGTTAGGTTTAGTGTGAGGGTTAGGATTAAGGTTAGGGTGAGGGTAAACATTAGGGTGAAGGTTAAGGTGAGAGAGAGGGTTAGGATTTGCGTGAGTGTTAGTGTGAGGATTAGGGTCAGGGTTAGGGTTAGAGTTAAGGTTAGGGTGATGATGAGGGTTAGGGTTAGGGTTATGGTGGGGGGTTAAGGTTAGGGTGAGGGTTAGGGTGAGGGAGAGGGTGAGGGTGAGGGTTAGGT
>NW_024871446.1:15000-30000 GCF_019054845.1 Dipodomys spectabilis
GGGTCAGGGTTAGGGTTAGGGTTAGGGTTAGGGTTAGGGTTAGGGTTAGGGTCAGGGTTAGGGTTAGGGTTAGGGTTAGGGTTAGGGTTAGGGTTAGGGTTAGGGTTAGGGTTAGGGTTAGGGTTAGGGTGAGGATAAGGGTTAGGGTGAGGGTTAGGGTGAGGATGAGGGTTAAGTTTAGGGTTAGGGTGAGGGTTAGGGTTTGGGTGATGTTTAGGGTGAGATTTAGGGTGAGGATGAGGGTTCGGGTGAGGGAGAGGCTTCAGGTGAGTTTGAGGGTTAGGGTGTGGGTGAGGATTAGGGTTAGGATGAGGGTGAAGGTTAGGTTTAGGGTTAGTGTGAGGTTGAGAGTTAGGGGTAGGGTTAGGGTTGGGGTTAGGGTTAGGGTTAGCGTTAATGTGAGGGTTAGGGAGAGGGGTAGGCGTAGGGTTAGGGTGAGGTTTAGGGTGAATGTGAGGGTTAAGGTGAGAGTGAGGTTAAGGGTTAGGGTTAGGGTTAGGGTGAGGGTGAGGGTCAGTGTTAAGATTAGGGTTAGGGTTAGGGGTATTGAGAGGGTGAGGGTGAGGGTTAGGGTTAAGGTTAGTGTGAGGGTTAGGTTTAGGGTGAGGGTTAGGTTTAGGTTGAGGGTTAGGTTAAGGGTAAGGTTTACGGTGAGGGTTAGGGTTAGGGTTAGGGTTAGGGTGAGGGTCAGGGTGAGGTTTAGGGTCAGGTAGAGGGTTAGGGTTAGGCTGAGATGTAGGGTTAAGTTGATGTTTATTGTGAGGGTGAGGGTGAGGGTGAAGGTTAGGGTTAGGGTGATGTTTAGGGTGAGGTTTAGGGTTAGGGTAAGGTTTAGGGTTCGGGTGAGTGATGGTTAGGGTGTGGGTGAGGGTTTGGGTTAGGTTGAGTGTTAGGGTGACGGTGAGTGTTACAGTGAGGTTGAGGGTTAGGGTTAGGTTTAGGGTGAGGGTTAGGTTTAGGGTGAGGGTTCGGATGAGGGTTAGCGTGAGGGGTAGGTTTAGGGTTAGGGTGAGGGTTAGGTTTAGGCTGAGGGTTAGAGTTAGGTTTAGGGTGAGGTAAGGGTTATGGTGAGGGTTAAGTTGAGGGTGTGGGTGAGGGTTTTGTTTAGGTAAGGGTTAGGGTTAGAGTTAGGGTGAGGATTAGGGGAGGGTGAAGGTTAAGTTGAGGGGTAGGGTTAGGATGAGGCTTAGGGTTAGGGTTAGGGTGAGGGTTAGCGTTAGAGTGATGTTTAGTATGAGGGTGAGGGTTAATGTTAGGGTTAGCGTTAGGGAAAGTTTAGGGTTAGGGTTAGGGTGAGGGTTAGGGTGAGAGGTAAGTTTAGGGTTAGGGTGAAGGTTAGGGTTAGAGTTAGGGTTTGATTTAGAGGGTTACGGTTAGGTTGATGTTTAGGGTGAGGGTGAGGGTTAGGATGAGGGTGAGGTTGAGGTTTAGGTTGAGGGTGAAGGTGAGGGTTACGGTTAAGGTTTGGGTTTGGGTGAGTGTGAGGGTTAGGGTTAGGATGATCATTAGGGTTATTGTTTGGGTTAGGGTTAGGGTGAGGGTGAGGGTTAGGGTTAGGGAAAGGATGAGGGTAAGGGTTAGGGTGAGGGTTAAGGTGAGGATAAGGTTTAGGGTTAGGGTTAGGGTGAGTGTTAGCGTGAGGGTCAGAGTGAGGGTTACGGTTAGGGTTAGGGTTAGGGTTAGGGTTAGGCTTAGGGTCAGGGTTAGGGTTAGGGTTAGGGTTAGGGTTAGGGTTAGGGTTAGGGTTAGGGTCAGGGTTAGGGTTAGGGTTAGGGTTAGGTTCAGGGTCAGGGTCAGGGTCAGGGTCAGGGTCAGGGTCAGGGTCAGGGTCAGGGTCAGGGTTAGGGTCAGGGTTAGGGTTAGGGTTAGGGTTAGGGTTAGGGTTAGGGTTAGGGTCAGGGTTAGGGTTAGGGTTAGGGTTAGGGTTAGGGTTAGGGTTAGGGTTAAGGTTAGGGTTAGGGTTAGGGTGAGGATAAGGGTTAGGGTGAGGGTTAGGGTGAGGATGAGTGTTAAGTTTAGGGTTAGGGTGAGGGTTAGGGTTTGGGTGATGTTTAGGGTGAGATTTAGGGTGAGGATGAGGGTTCGGGTGAGGGAGAGGCTTCAGGTGAGTTTGAGGGTTAGGGTGTGGGTGAGGATTAGGGTTAGGATGAGGGTGAAGGTTAGGTTTAGGGTTAGTGTGAGGTTGAGAGTTAGGGGTAGGGTTAGGGTTGGGGTTAGGGTTAGGGTTAGCGTTAATGTGAGGGTTAGGGAGAGGGGTAGGCGTAGGGTTAGGGTGAGGTTTAGGGTGAATGTGAGGGTTAAGGTGAGAGTGAGGTTAAGGGTTAGGGTTAGGGTTAGGGTGAGGGTGAGGGTCAGTGTTAAGATTAGGGTTAGGGTTAGGGGTATTGAGAGGGTGAGGGTGAGGGTTAGGGTTAAGGTTAGTGTGAGGGTTAGGTTTAGGGTGAGGGTTAGGTTTAGGTTGAGGGTTAGGTTAAGGGTAAGGTTTACGGTGAGGGTTAGGGTTAGGGTTAGGGTTAGGGTGAGGGTCAGGGTGAGGTTTAGGGTCAGGTAGAGGGTTAGGGTTAGGCTGAGATGTAGGGTTAAGTTGATGTTTATTGTGAGGGTGAGGGTGAGGGTGAAGGTTAGGGTTAGGGTGATGTTTAGGGTGAGGTTTAGGGTTAGGGTAAGGTTTAGGGTTCGGGTGAGTGTGATGGTTAGGGTGTGGGTGAGGGTTTGGGTTAGGTTGAGTGTTAGGGTGACGGTGAGTGTTACAGTGAGGTTGAGGGTTAGGGTTAGGTTTAGGGTGAGGGTTAGGTTTAGGGTGAGGGTTCGGATGAGGGTTAGCGTGAGGGGTAGGTTTAGGGTTAGGGTGAGGGTTAGGTTTAGGCTGAGGGTTAGAGTTAGGTTTAGGGTGAGGTAAGGGTTATGGTGAGGGTTAAGTTGAGGGTGTGGGTGAGGGTTTTGTTTAGGTAAGGGTTAGGGTTAGAGTTAGGGTGAGGATTAGGGGAGGGTGAAGGTTAAGTTGAGGGGTAGGGTTAGGATGAGGCTTAGGGTTAGGGTTAGGGTGAGGGTTAGCGTTAGAGTGATGTTTAGTATGAGGGTGAGGGTTAATGTTAGGGTTAGCGTTAGGGAAAGTTTAGGGTTAGGGTTAGGGTGAGGGTTAGGGTGAGAGGTAAGTTTAGGGTTAGGGTGAAGGTTAGGGTTAGAGTTAGGGTTTGGTTTAGAGGGTTACGGTTAGGTTGATGTTTAGGGTGAGGGTGAGGGTTAGGATGAGGGTGAGGTTGAGGTTTAGGTTGAGGGTGAAGGTGAGGGTTACGGTTAAGGTTTGGGTTTGGGTGAGTGTGAGGGTTAGGGTTAGGATGATCATTAGGGTTATTGTTTGGGTTAGGGTTAGGGTGAGGGTGAGGGTTAGGGTTAGGGAAAGGATGAGGGTAAGGGTTAGGGTGAGGGTTAAGGTGAGGATAAGGTTTAGGGTTAGGGTTAGGGTGAGTGTTAGCGTGAGGGTCAGAGTGAGGGTTACGGTTAGGGTTAGGGTTAGGGTTAGGGTTAGGCTTAGGGTCAGGGTTAGGGTTAGGGTTAGGGTTAGGTTCAGGGTCAGGTTCAGGGTCAGGGTCAGGGTCAGGGTCAGGGTCAGGGTCAGGGTCAGGGTCAGGGTCAGGGTTAGGGTCAGGGTTAGGGTTAGGGTTAGGGTTAGGGTTAGGGTTAGGGTTAGGGTTAGGGTCAGGGTTAGGGTTAGGGTTAGGGTTAGGGTTAGGGTTAGGGTTAGGGTTAGGGTTAGGGTTAGGGTTAGGGTTAGGGTTAGGGTGAGGATAAGGGTTAGGGTGAGGGTTAGGGTGAGGATGAGGGTTAAGTTTAGGGTTAGGGTGAGGGTTAGGGTTTGGGTGATGTTTAGGGTGAGATTTAGGGTGAGGATGAGGGTTCGGGTGAGGGAGAGGCTTCAGGTGAGTTTGAGGGTTAGGGTGTGGGTGAGGATTAGGGTTAGGATGAGGGTGAAGGTTAGGTTTAGGGTTAGTGTGAGGTTGAGAGTTAGGGGTAGGGTTAGGGTTGGGGTTAGGGTTAGGGTTAGCGTTAATGTGAGGGTTAGGGAGAGGGGTAGGCGTAGGGTTAGGGTGAGGTTTAGGGTGAATGTGAGGGTTAAGGTGAGAGTGAGGTTAAGGGTTAGGGTTAGGGTTAGGGTGAGGGTGAGGGTCAGTGTTAAGATTAGGGTTAGGGTTAGGGGTATTGAGAGGGTGAGGGTGAGGGTTAGGGTTAAGGTTAGTGTGAGGGTTAGGTTTAGGGTGAGGGTTAGGTTTAGGTTGAGGGTTAGGTTAAGGGTAAGGTTTACGGTGAGGGTTAGGGTTAGGGTTAGGGTTAGGGTGAGGGTCAGGGTTAGGTTTAGGGTCAGGTAGAGGGTTAGGGTTAGGCTGAGATGTAGGGTTAAGTTGATGTTTATTGTGAGGGTGAGGGTGAGGGTGAAGGTTAGGGTTAGGGTGATGTTTAGGGTGAGGTTTAGGGTTAGGGTAAGGTTTAGGGTTCGGGTGAGTGTGATGGTTAGGGTGTGGGTGAGGGTTTGGGTTAGGTTGAGTGTTAGGGTGACGGTGAGTGTTACAGTGAGGTTGAGGGTTAGGGTTAGGTTTAGGGTGAGGGTTAGGTTTAGGGTGAGGGTTCGGATGAGGGTTAGCGTGAGGGGTAGGTTTAGGGTTAGGGTGAGGGTTAGGTTTAGGCTGAGGGTTAGAGTTAGGTTTAGGGTGAGGTAAGGGTTATGGTGAGGGTTAAGTTGAGGGTGTGGGTGAGGGTTTTGTTTAGGTAAGGGTTAGGGTTAGAGTTAGGGTGAGGATTAGGGGAGGGTGAAGGTTAAGTTGAGGGGTAGGGTTAGGATGAGGCTTAGGGTTAGGGTTAGGGTGAGGGTTAGCGTTAGAGTGATGTTTAGTATGAGGGTGAGGGTTAATGTTAGGGTTAGCGTTAGGGAAAGTTTAGGGTTAGGGTTAGGGTGAGGGTTAGGGTGAGAGGTAAGTTTAGGGTTAGGGTGAAGGTTAGGGTTAGAGTTAGGGTTTGGTTTAGAGGGTTACGGTTAGGTTGATGTTTAGGGTGAGGGTGAGGGTTAGGATGAGGGTGAGGTTGAGGTTTAGGTTGAGGGTGAAGGTGAGGGTTACGGTTAAGGTTTGGGTTTGGGTGAGTGTGAGGGTTAGGGTTAGGATGATCATTAGGGTTATTGTTTGGGTTAGGGTTAGGGTGAGGGTGAGGGTTAGGGTTAGGGAAAGGATGAGGGTAAGGGTTAGGGTGAGGGTTAAGGTGAGGATAAGGTTTAGGGTTAGGGTTAGGGTGAGTGTTAGCGTGAGGGTCAGAGTGAGGGTTACGGTTAGGGTTAGGGTTAGGGTTAGGGTTAGGCTTAGGGTCAGGGTTAGGGTTAGGGTTAGGGTTAGGGTTAGGGTTAGGGTTAGGGTTAGGGTCAGGGTTAGGGTTAGGGTTAGGGTTAGGTTCAGGGTCAGGGTCAGGGTCAGGGTCAGGGTCAGGGTCAGGGTCAGGGTCAGGGTCAGGGTCAGGGTCAGGGTTAGGGTCAGGGTTAGGGTTAGGGTTAGGGTTAGGGTTAGGGTTAGGGTTAGGGTTAGGGTCAGGGTTAGGGTTAGGGTTAGGGTTAGGGTGAGGATAAGGGTTAGGGTGAGGGTTAGGGTGAGGATGAGGGTTAAGTTTAGGGTTAGGGTGAGGGTTAGGGTTTGGGTGATGTTTAGGGTGAGATTTAGGGTGAGGATGAGGGTTCGGGTGAGGGAGAGGCTTCAGGTGAGTTTGAGGGTTAGGGTGTGGGTGAGGATTAGGGTTAGGATGAGGGTGAAGGTTAGGTTTAGGGTTAGTGTGAGGTTGAGAGTTAGGGGTAGGGTTAGGGTTGGGGTTAGGGTTAGGGTTAGCGTTAATGTGAGGGTTAGGGAGAGGGGTAGGCGTAGGGTTAGGGTGAGGTTTAGGGTGAATGTGAGGGTTAAGGTGAGAGTGAGGTTAAGGGTTAGGGTTAGGGTTAGGGTGAGGGTGAGGGTCAGTGTTAAGATTAGGGTTAGGGTTAGGGGTATTGAGAGGGTGAGGGTGAGGGTTAGGGTTAAGGTTAGTGTGAGGGTTAGGTTTAGGGTGAGGGTTAGGTTTAGGTTGAGGGTTAGGTTAAGGGTAAGGTTTACGGTGAGGGTTAGGGTTAGGGTTAGGGTTAGGGTGAGGGTCAGGGTGAGGTTTAGGGTCAGGTAGAGGGTTAGGGTTAGGCTGAGATGTAGGGTTAAGTTGATGTTTATTGTGAGGGTGAGGGTGAGGGTGAAGGTTAGGGTTAGGGTGATGTTTAGGGTGAGGTTTAGGGTTAGGGTAAGGTTTAGGGTTCGGGTGAGTGATGGTTAGGGTGTGGGTGAGGGTTTGGGTTAGGTTGAGTGTTAGGGTGACGGTGAGTGTTACAGTGAGGTTGAGGGTTAGGGTTAGGTTTAGGGTGAGGGTTAGGTTTAGGGTGAGGGTTCGGATGAGGGTTAGCGTGAGGGGTAGGTTTAGGGTTAGGGTGAGGGTTAGGTTTAGGCTGAGGGTTAGAGTTAGGTTTAGGGTGAGGTAAGGGTTATGGTGAGGGTTAAGTTGAGGGTGTGGGTGAGGGTTTTGTTTAGGTAAGGGTTAGGGTTAGAGTTAGGGTGAGGATTAGGGGAGGGTGAAGGTTAAGTTGAGGGGTAGGGTTAGGATGAGGCTTAGGGTTAGGGTTAGGGTGAGGGTTAGCGTTAGAGTGATGTTTAGTATGAGGGTGAGGGTTAATGTTAGGGTTAGCGTTAGGGAAAGTTTAGGGTTAGGGTTAGGGTGAGGGTTAGGGTGAGAGGTAAGTTTAGGGTTAGGGTGAAGGTTAGGGTTAGAGTTAGGGTTTGGTTTAGAGGGTTACGGTTAGGTTGATGTTTAGGGTGAGGGTGAGGGTTAGGATGAGGGTGAGGTTGAGGTTTAGGTTGAGGGTGAAGGTGAGGGTTACGGTTAAGGTTTGGGTTTGGGTGAGTGTGAGGGTTAGGGTTAGGATGATCATTAGGGTTATTGTTTGGGTTAGGGTTAGGGTGAGGGTGAGGGTTAGGGTTAGGGAAAGGATGAGGGTAAGGGTTAGGGTGAGGGTTAAGGTGAGGATAAGGTTTAGGGTTAGGGTTAGGGTGAGTGTTAGCGTGAGGGTCAGAGTGAGGGTTACGGTTAGGGTTAGGGTTAGGGTTAGGGTTAGGCTTAGGGTCAGGGTTAGGGTTAGGGTTAGGGTTAGGTTCAGGGTCAGGGTCAGGGTCAGGGTCAGGGTCAGGGTCAGGGTCAGGGTCAGGGTCAGGGTCAGGGTCAGGGTTAGGGTCAGGGTTAGGGTTAGGGTTAGGGTTAGGGTTAGGGTTAGGGTTAGGGTTAGGGTCAGGGTTAGGGTTAGGGTTAGGGTTAGGGTTAGGGTTAGGGTTAGGGTTAGGGTTAGGGTTAGGGTTAGGGTGAGGATAAGGGTTAGGGTGAGGGTTAGGGTGAGGATGAGGGTTAAGTTTAGGGTTAGGGTGAGGGTTAGGGTTTGGGTGATGTTTAGGGTGAGATTTAGGGTGAGGATGAGGGTTCGGGTGAGGGAGAGGCTTCAGGTGAGTTTGAGGGTTAGGGTGTGGGTGAGGATTAGGGTTAGGATGAGGGTGAAGGTTAGGTTTAGGGTTAGTGTGAGGTTGAGAGTTAGGGGTAGGGTTAGGGTTGGGGTTAGGGTTAGGGTTAGCGTTAATGTGAGGGTTAGGGAGAGGGGTAGGCGTAGGGTTAGGGTGAGGTTTAGGGTGAATGTGAGGGTTAAGGTGAGAGTGAGGTTAAGGGTTAGGGTTAGGGTTAGGGTGAGGGTGAGGGTCAGTGTTAAGATTAGGGTTAGGGTTAGGGGTATTGAGAGGGTGAGGGTGAGGGTTAGGGTTAAGGTTAATGTGAGGGTTAGGTTTAGGGTGAGGGTTAGGTTTAGGTTGAGGGTTAGGTTAAGGGTAAGGTTTACGGTGAGGGTTAGGGTTAGGGTTAGGGTTAGGGTGAGGGTCAGGGTGAGGTTTAGGGTCAGGTAGAGGGTTAGGGTTAGGCTGAGATGTAGGGTTAAGTTGATGTTTATTGTGAGGGTGAGGGTGAGGGTGAAGGTTAGGGTTAGGGTGATGTTTAGGGTGAGGTTTAGGGTTAGGGTAAGGTTTAGGGTTCGGGTGAGTGTGATGGTTAGGGTGTGGGTGAGGGTTTGGGTTAGGTTGAGTGTTAGGGTGACGGTGAGTGTTACAGTGAGGTTGAGGGTTAGGGTTAGGTTTAGGGTGAGGGTTAGGTTTAGGGTGAGGGTTCGGATGAGGGTTAGCGTGAGGGGTAGGTTTAGGGTTAGGGTGAGGGTTAGGTTTAGGCTGAGGGTTAGAGTTAGGTTTAGGGTGAGGTAAGGGTTATGGTGAGGGTTAAGTTGAGGGTGTGGGTGAGGGTTTTGTTTAGGTAAGGGTTAGGGTTAGAGTTAGGGTGAGGATTAGGGGAGGGTGAAGGTTAAGTTGAGGGGTAGGGTTAGGATGAGGCTTAGGGTTAGGGTTAGGGTGAGGGTTAGCGTTAGAGTGATGTTTAGTATGAGGGTGAGGGTTAATGTTAGGGTTAGCGTTAGGGAAAGTTTAGGGTTAGGGTTAGGGTGAGGGTTAGGGTGAGAGGTAAGTTTAGGGTTAGGGTGAAGGTTAGGGTTAGAGTTAGGGTTTGGTTTAGAGGGTTACGGTTAGGTTGATGTTTAGGGTGAGGGTGAGAGTTAGGATGAGGGTGAGGTTGAGGTTTAGGTTGAGGGTGAAGGTGAGGGTTACGGTTAAGGTTTGGGTTTGGGTGAGTGTGAGGGTTAGGGTTAGGATGATCATTAGGGTTATTGTTTGGGTTAGGGTTAGGGTGAGGGTGAGGGTTAGGGTTAGGGAAAGGATGAGGGTAAGGGTTAGGGTGAGGGTTAAGGTGAGGATAAGGTTTAGGGTTAGGGTTAGGGTGAGTGTTAGCGTGAGGGTCAGAGTGAGGGTTACGGTTAGGGTTAGGGTTAGGGTTAGGGTTAGGCTTAGGGTCAGGGTTAGGGTTAGGGTTAGGGTTAGGGTTAGGGTTAGGGTCAGGGTTAGGGTTAGGGTTAGGGTTAGGTTCAGGGTCAGGGTCAGGGTCAGGGTCAGGGTCAGGGTCAGGGTCAGGGTCAGGGTCAGGGTTAGGGTCAGGGTTAGGGTTAGGGTTAGGGTTAGGGTTAGGGTTAGGGTTAGGGTCAGGGTTAGGGTTAGGGTTAGGGTTAGGGTTAGGGTTAGCGTTAGGGTTAGGGTTAGGGTTAGGGTTAGGGTTAGGGTGAGGATAAGGGTTAGGGTGAGGGTTAGGGTGAGGATGAGGGTTAAGTTTAGGGTTAGGGTGAGGGTTAGGGTTTGGGTGATGTTTAGGGTGAGATTTAGGGTGAGGATGAGGGTTCGGGTGAGGGAGAGGCTTCAGGTGAGTTTGAGGGTTAGGGTGTGGGTGAGGATTAGGGTTAGGATGAGGGTGAAGGTTAGGTTTAGGGTTAGTGTGAGGTTGAGAGTTAGGGGTAGGGTTAGGGTTGGGGTTAGGGTTAGGGTTAGCGTTAATGTGAGGGTTAGGGAGAGGGGTAGGCGTAGGGTTAGGGTGAGGTTTAGGGTGAATGTGAGGGTTAAGGTGAGAGTGAGGTTAAGGGTTAGGGTTAGGGTTAGGGTGAGGGTGAGGGTCAGTGTTAAGATTAGGGTTAGGGTTAGGGGTATTGAGAGGGTGAGGGTGAGGGTTAGGGTTAAGGTTAGTGTGAGGGTTAGGTTTAGGGTGAGGGTTAGGTTTAGGTTGAGGGTTAGGTTAAGGGTAAGGTTTACGGTGAGGGTTAGGGTTAGGGTTAGGGTTAGGGTGAGGGTCAGGGTGAGGTTTAGGGTCAGGTAGAGGGTTAGGGTTAGGCTGAGATGTAGGGTTAAGTTGATGTTTATTGTGAGGGTGAGGGTGAGGGTGAAGGTTAGGGTTAGGGTGATGTTTAGGGTGAGGTTTAGGGTTAGGGTAAGGTTTAGGGTTCGGGTGAGTGTGATGGTTAGGGTGTGGGTGAGGGTTTGGGTTAGGTTGAGTGTTAGGGTGACGGTGAGTGTTACAGTGAGGTTGAGGGTTAGGGTTAGGTTTAGGGTGAGGGTTAGGTTTAGGGTGAGGGTTCGGATGAGGGTTAGCGTGAGGGGTAGGTTTAGGGTTAGGGTGAGGGTTAGGTTTAGGCTGAGGGTTAGAGTTAGGTTTAGGGTGAGGTAAGGGTTATGGTGAGGGTTAAGTTGAGGGTGTGGGTGAGGGTTTTGTTTAGGTAAGGGTTAGGGTTAGAGTTAGGGTGAGGATTAGGGGAGGGTGAAGGTTAAGTTGAGGGGTAGGGTTAGGATGAGGCTTAGGGTTAGGGTTAGGGTGAGGGTTAGCGTTAGAGTGATGTTTAGTATGAGGGTGAGGGTTAATGTTAGGGTTAGCGTTAGGGAAAGTTTAGGGTTAGGGTTAGGGTGAGGGTTAGGGTGAGAGGTAAGTTTAGGGTTAGGGTGAAGGTTAGGGTTAGAGTTAGGGTTTGGTTTAGAGGGTTACGGTTAGGTTGATGTTTAGGGTGAGGGTGAGGGTTAGGATGAGGGTGAGGTTGAGGTTTAGGTTGAGGGTGAAGGTGAGGGTTACGGTTAAGGTTTGGGTTTGGGTGAGTGTGAGGGTTAGGGTTAGGATGATCATTAGGGTTATTGTTTGGGTTAGGGTTAGGGTGAGGGTGAGGGTTAGGGTTAGGGAAAGGATGAGGGTAAGGGTTAGGGTGAGGGTTAAGGTGAGGATAAGGTTTAGGGTTAGGGTTAGGGTGAGTGTTAGCGTGAGGGTCAGAGTGAGGGTTACGGTTAGGGTTAGGGTTAGGGTTAGGGTTAGGCTTAGGGTCAGGGTTAGGGTTAGGGTTAGGGTTAGGTTCAGGGTCAGGGTCAGGGTCAGGGTCAGGGTCAGGGTCAGGGTCAGGGTCAGGGTCAGGGTCAGGGTTAGGGTCAGGGTTAGGGTTAGGGTTAGGGTTAGGGTTAGGGTTAGGGTTAGGGTTAGGGTCAGGGTTAGGGTTAGGGTTAGGGTTAGGGTTAGGGTTAGGGTTAGGGTTAGGGTTAGGGTTAGGGTTAGGGTTAGGGTTAGGGTGAGGATAAGGGTTAGGGTGAGGGTTAGGGTGAGGATGAGGGTTAAGTTTAGGGTTAGGGTGAGGGTTAGGGTTTGGGTGATGTTTAGGGTGAGATTTAGGGTGAGGATGAGGGTTCGGGTGAGGGAGAGGCTTCAGGTGAGTTTGAGGGTTAGGGTGTGGGTGAGGATTAGGGTTAGGATGAGGGTGAAGGTTAGGTTTAGGGTTAGTGTGAGGTTGAGAGTTAGGGGTAGGGTTAGGGTTGGGGTTAGGGTTAGGGTTAGCGTTAATGTGAGGGTTAGGGAGAGGGGTAGGCGTAGGGTTAGGGTGAGGTTTAGGGTGAATGTGAGGGTTAAGGTGAGAGTGAGGTTAAGGGTTAGGGTTAGGGTTAGGGTGAGGGTGAGGGTCAGTGTTAAGATTAGGGTTAGGGTTAGGGGTATTGAGAGGGTGAGGGTGAGGGTTAGGGTTAAGGTTAGTGTGAGGGTTAGGTTTAGGGTGAGGGTTAGGTTTAGGTTGAGGGTTAGGTTAAGGGTAAGGTTTACGGTGAGGGTTAGGGTTAGGGTTAGGGTTAGGGTGAGGGTCAGGGTGAGGTTTAGGGTCAGGTAGAGGGTTAGGGTTAGGCTGAGATGTAGGGTTAAGTTGATGTTTATTGTGAGGGTGAGGGTGAGGGTGAAGGTTAGGGTTAGGGTGATGTTTAGGGTGAGGTTTAGGGTTAGGGTAAGGTTTAGGGTTCGGGTGAGTGTGATGGTTAGGGTGTGGGTGAGGGTTTGGGTTAGGTTGAGTGTTAGGGTGACGGTGAGTGTTACAGTGAGGTTGAGGGTTAGGGTTAGGTTTAGGGTGAGGGTTAGGTTTAGGGTGAGGGTTCGGATGAGGGTTAGCGTGAGGGGTAGGTTTAGGGTTAGGGTGAGGGTTAGGTTTAGGCTGAGGGTTAGAGTTAGGTTTAGGGTGAGGTAAGGGTTATGGTGAGGGTTAAGTTGAGGGTGTGGGTGAGGGTTTTGTTTAGGTAAGGGTTAGGGTTAGAGTTAGGGTGAGGATTAGGGGAGGGTGAAGGTTAAGTTGAGGGGTAGGGTTAGGATGAGGCTTAGGGTTAGGGTTAGGGTGAGGGTTAGCGTTAGAGTGATGTTTAGTATGAGGGTGAGGGTTAATGTTAGGGTTAGCGTTAGGGAAAGTTTAGGGTTAGGGTTAGGGTGAGGGTTAGGGTGAGAGGTAAGTTTAGGGTTAGGGTGAAGGTTAGGGTTAGAGTTAGGGTTTGGTTTAGAGGGTTACGGTTAGGTTGATGTTTAGGGTGAGGGTGAGGGTTAGGATGAGGGTGAGGTTGAGGTTTAGGTTGAGGGTGAAGGTGAGGGTTACGGTTAAGGTTTGGGTTTGGGTGAGTGTGAGGGTTAGGGTTAGGATGATCATTAGGGTTATTGTTTGGGTTAGGGTTAGGGTGAGGGTGAGGGTTAGGGTTAGGGAAAGGATGAGGGTAAGGGTTAGGGTGAGGGTTAAGGTGAGGATAAGGTTTAGGGTTAGGGTTAGGGTGAGTGTTAGCGTGAGGGTCAGAGTGAGGGTTACGGTTAGGGTTAGGGTTAGGGTTAGGGTTAGGCTTAGGGTCAGGGTTAGGGTTAGGGTTAGGGTTAGGGTTAGGGTTAGGGTTAGGGTTAGGGTCAGGGTTAGGGTTAGGGTTAGGGTTAGGTTCAGGGTCAGGGTCAGGGTCAGGGTCAGGGTCAGGGTCAGGGTCAGGGTCAGGGTCAGGGTCAGGGTTAGGGTCAGGGTTAGGGTTAGGGTTAGGGTTAGGGTTAGGGTTAGGGTTAGGGTTAGGGTCAGGGTTAGGGTTAGGGTTAGGGTTAGGGTGAGGATAAGGGTTAGGGTGAGGGTTAGGGTGAGGATGAGGGTTAAGTTTAGGGTTAGGGTGAGGGTTAGGGTTTGGGTGATGTTTAGGGTGAGATTTAGGGTGAGGATGAGGGTTCGGGTGAGGGAGAGGCTTCAGGTGAGTTTGAGGGTTAGGGTGTGGGTGAGGATTAGGGTTAGGATGAGGGTGAAGGTTAGGTTTAGGGTTAGTGTGAGGTTGAGAGTTAGGGGTAGGGTTAGGGTTGGGGTTAGGGTTAGGGTTAGCGTTAATGTGAGGGTTAGGGAGAGGGGTAGGCGTAGGGTTAGGGTGAGGTTTAGGGTGAATGTGAGGGTTAAGGTGAGAGTGAGGTTAAGGGTTAGGGTTAGGGTTAGGGTGAGGGTGAGGGTCAGTGTTAAGATTAGGGTTAGGGTTAGGGGTATTGAGAGGGTGAGGGTGAGGGTTAGGGTTAAGGTTAGTGTGAGGGTTAGGTTTAGGGTGAGGGTTAGGTTTAGGTTGAGGGTTAGGTTAAGGGTAAGGTTTACGGTGAGGGTTAGGGTTAGGGTTAGGGTTAGGGTGAGGGTCAGGGTGAGGTTTAGGGTCAGGTAGAGGGTTAGGGTTAGGCTGAGATGTAGGGTTAAGTTGATGTTTATTGTGAGGGTGAGGGTGAGGGTGAAGGTTAGGGTTAGGGTGATGTTTAGGGTGAGGTTTAGGGTTAGGGTAAGGTTTAGGGTTCGGGTGAGTGTGATGGTTAGGGTGTGGGTGAGGGTTTGGGTTAGGTTGAGTGTTAGGGTGACGGTGAGTGTTACAGTGAGGTTGAGGGTTAGGGTTAGGTTTAGGGTGAGGGTTAGGTTTAGGGTGAGGGTTCGGATGAGGGTTAGCGTGAGGGGTAGGTTTAGGGTTAGGGTGAGGGTTAGGTTTAGGCTGAGGGTTAGAGTTAGGTTTAGGGTGAGGTAAGGGTTATGGTGAGGGTTAAGTTGAGGGTGTGGGTGAGGGTTTTGTTTAGGTAAGGGTTAGGGTTAGAGTTAGGGTGAGGATTAGGGGAGGGTGAAGGTTAAGTTGAGGGGTAGGGTTAGGATGAGGCTTAGGGTTAGGGTTAGGGTGAGGGTTAGCGTTAGAGTGATGTTTAGTATGAGGGTGAGGGTTAATGTTAGGGTTAGCGTTAGGGAAAGTTTAGGGTTAGGGTTAGGGTGAGGGTTAGGGTGAGAGGTAAGTTTAGGGTTAGGGTGAAGGTTAGGGTTAGAGTTAGGGTTTGGTTTAGAGGGTTACGGTTAGGTTGATGTTTAGGGTGAGGGTGAGGGTTAGGATGAGGGTGAGGTTGAGGTTTAGGTTGAGGGTGAAGGTGAGGGTTACGGTTAAGGTTTGGGTTTGGGTGAGTGTGAGGGTTAGGGTTAGGATGATCATTAGGGTTATTGTTTGGGTTAGGGTTAGGGTGAGGGTGAGGGTTAGGGTTAGGGAAAGGATGAGGGTAAGGGTTAGGGTGAGGGTTAAGGTGAGGATAAGGTTTAGGGTTAGGGTTAGGGTGAGTGTTAGCGTGAGGGTCAGAGTGAGGGTTACGGTTAGGGTTAGGGTTAGGGTTAGGGTTAGGCTTAGGGTCAGGGTTAGGGTTAGGGTTAGGGTTAGGTTCAGGGTCAGGGTCAGGGTCAGGGTCAGGGTCAGGGTCAGGGTCAGGGTCAGGGTCAGGGTCAGGGTTAGGGTCAGGGTTAGGGTTAGGGTTAGGGTTAGGGTTAGGGTTAGGGTTAGGGTTAGGGTCAGGGTTAGGGTTAGGGTTAGGGTTAGGGTTAGGGTTAGGGTTAGGGTTAGGGTTAGGGTTAGGGTTAGGGTTAGGGTTAGGGTGAGGATAAGGGTTAGGGTGAGGGTTAGGGTGAGGATGAGGGTTAAGTTTAGGGTTAGGGTGAGGGTTAGGGTTTGGGTGATGTTTAGGGTGAGATTTAGGGTGAGGATGAGGGTTCGGGTGAGGGAGAGGCTTCAGGTGAGTTTGAGGGTTAGGGTGTGGGTGAGGATTAGGGTTAGGATGAGGGTGAAGGTTAGGTTTAGGGTTAGTGTGAGGTTGAGAGTTAGGGGTAGGGTTAGGGTTGGGGTTAGGGTTAGGGTTAGCGTTAATGTGAGGGTTAGGGAGAGGGGTAGGCGTAGGGTTAGGGTGAGGTTTAGGGTGAATGTGAGGGTTAAG
>NW_024871446.1:40000-42500 GCF_019054845.1 Dipodomys spectabilis
TTACGGTTAAGGTTTGGGTTTGGGTGAGTGTGAGGGTTAGGGTTAGGATGATCATTAGGGTTATTGTTTGGGTTAGGGTTAGGGTGAGGGTGAGGGTTAGGGTTAGGGAAAGGATGAGGGTAAGGGTTAGGGTGAGGGTTAAGGTGAGGATAAGGTTTAGGGTTATTGTTAGGGTGAGTGTTAGCGTGAGGGTCAGAGTGAGGGTTACGGTTAGGGTTAGGGTTAGGGTTAGGGTTAGGCTTAGGGTCAGGGTTAGGGTTAGGGTTAGGGTTAGGGTTAGGGTTAGGGTTAGGGTCAGGGTTAGGGTTAGGGTCAGGGTCAGGGTCAGGGTCAGGGTCAGGGTCAGGGTCAGGGTCAGGGTCAGGGTCAGGGTTAGGGTCAGGGTTAGGGTTAGGGTTAGGGTTAGGGTTAGGGTTAGGGTTAGGGTTAGGGTCAGGGTTAGGGTTAGGGTTAGGGTTAGGGTTAGGGTTAGGGTTAGGGTTAGGGTTAGGGTTAGGGTTAGGGTTAGGGTTAGGGTTAGGGTGAGGATAAGGGTTAGGGTGAGGGTTAGGGTGAGGATGAGGGTTAAGTTTAGGGTTAGGGTGAGGGTTAGGGTTTGGGTGATGTTTAGGGTGAGATTTAGGGTGAGGATGAGGGTTCGGGTGAGGGAGAGGCTTCAGGTGAGTTTGAGGGTTAGGGTGTGGGTGAGGATTAGGGTTAGGATGAGGGTGAAGGTTAGGTTTAGGGTTAGTGTGAGGTTGAGAGTTAGGGGTAGGGTTAGTGTTGGGGTTAGGGTTAGGGTTAGCGTTAATGTGAGGGTTAGGGAGAGGGGTAGGCGTAGGGTTAGGGTGAGGTTTAGGGTGAATGTGAGGGTTAAGGTGAGAGTGAGGTTAAGGGTTAGGGTTAGGGTTAGGGTGAGGGTGAGGGTCAGTGTTAAGATTAGGGTTAGGGTTAGGGGTATTGAGAGGGTGAGGGTGAGGGTTAGGGTTAAGGTTAGTGTGAGGGTTAGGTTTAGGGTGAGGGTTAGGTTTAGGTTGAGGGTTAGGTTAAGGGTAAGGTTTACGGTGAGGGTTAGGGTTAGGGTTAGGGTTAGGGTGAGGGTCAGGGTGAGGTTTAGGGTCAGGTAGAGGGTTAGGGTTAGGCTGAGATGTAGGGTTAAGTTGATGTTTATTGTGAGGGTGAGGGTGAGGGTGAAGGTTAGGGTTAGGGTGATGTTTAGGGTGAGGTTTAGGGTTAGGGTAAGGTTTAGGGTTCGGGTGAGTGTGATGGTTAGGGTGTGGGTGAGGGTTTGGGTTAGGTTGAGTGTTAGGGTGACGGTGAGTGTTACAGTGAGGTTGAGGGTTAGGGTTAGGTTTAGGGTGAGGGTTAGGTTTAGGGTGAGGGTTCGGATGAGGGTTAGCGTGAGGGGTAGGTTTAGGGTTAGGGTGAGGGTTAGGTTTAGGCTGAGGGTTAGAGTTAGGTTTAGGGTGAGGTAAGGGTTATGGTGAGGGTTAAGTTGAGGGTGTGGGTGAGGGTTTTGTTTAGGTAAGGGTTAGGGTTAGAGTTAGGGTGAGGATTAGGGGAGGGTGAAGGTTAAGTTGAGGGGTAGGGTTAGGATGAGGCTTAGGGTTAGGGTTAGGGTGAGGGTTAGCGTTAGAGTGATGTTTAGTATGAGGGTGAGGGTTAATGTTAGGGTTAGCGTTAGGGAAAGTTTAGGGTTAGGGTTAGGGTGAGGGTTAGGGTGAGAGGTAAGTTTAGGGTTAGGGTGAAGGTTAGGGTTAGAGTTAGGGTTTGGTTTAGAGGGTTACGGTTAGGTTGATGTTTAGGGTGAGGGTGAGGGTTAGGATGAGGGTGAGGTTGAGGTTTAGGTTGAGGGTGAAGGTGAGGGTTACGGTTAAGGTTTGGGTTTGGGTGAGTGTGAGGGTTAGGGTTAGGATGATCATTAGGGTTATTGTTTGGGTTAGGGTTAGGGTGAGGGTGAGGGTTAGGGTTAGGGAAAGGATGAGGGTAAGGGTTAGGGTGAGGGTTAAGGTGAGGATAAGGTTTAGGGTTAGGGTTAGGGTGAGTGTTAGCGTGAGGGTCAGAGTGAGGGTTACGGTTAGGGTTAGGGTTAGGGTTAGGGTTAGGCTTAGGGTCAGGGTTAGGGTTAGGGTTAGGGTTAGGGTTAGGGTTAGGGTTAGGGTTAGGGTCAGGGTTAGGGTTAGGGTCAGGGTCAGGGTCAGGGTCAGGGTCAGGGTCAGGGTCAGGGTCAGGGTCAGGGTCAGGGTTAGGGTCAGGGTCAGGGTTAGGGTTAGGGTTAGGGTTAGGGTTAGGGTTAGGGTTAGGGTCAGGGTTAGGGTTAGGGTTAGGGTTAGGGTTAGGGTTAGGGTTAGGGTTAGGGTTAGGGTTAGGGTTAGGGTTAGGGTTAGGGTTAGGGTTAGGGTGAGGATAAGGGTTAGGGTGAGGGTTAGGGTGAGGATGAGGGTTAAGTTTAGGGTTAGGGTGAGGGTTAGGGTTTGGGTGATGTTTAGGGTGAGATTTAGGGTGAGGATGAGGGTTCGGG
>NW_024871446.1:47500-50000 GCF_019054845.1 Dipodomys spectabilis
AGGGTCAGAGTGAGGGTTACGGTTAGGGTTAGGGTTAGGGTTAGGGTTAGGCTTAGGGTCAGGGTTAGGGTTAGGGTTAGGGTTAGGGTTAGGGTTAGGGTTAGGGTCAGGGTTAGGGTTAGGGTCAGGGTCAGGGTCAGGGTCAGGGTCAGGGTCAGGGTCAGGGTCAGGGTCAGGGTCAGGGTTAGGGTCAGGGTTAGGGTTAGGGTTAGGGTTAGGGTTAGGGTTAGGGTTAGGGTTAGGGTCAGGGTTAGGGTTAGGGTTAGGGTTAGGGTTAGGGTTAGGGTTAGGGTTAGGGTTAGGGTTAGGGTTAGGGTTAGGGTTAGGGTTAGGGTGAGGATAAGGGTTAGGGTGAGGGTTAGGGTGAGGATGAGGGTTAAGTTTAGGGTTAGGGTGAGGGTTAGGGTTTGGGTGATGTTTAGGGTGAGATTTAGGGTGAGGATGAGGGTTCGGGTGAGGGAGAGGCTTCAGGTGAGTTTGAGGGTTAGGGTGTGGGTGAGGATTAGGGTTAGGATGAGGGTGAAGGTTAGGTTTAGGGTTAGTGTGAGGTTGAGAGTTAGGGGTAGGGTTAGTGTTGGGGTTAGGGTTAGGGTTAGCGTTAATGTGAGGGTTAGGGAGAGGGGTAGGCGTAGGGTTAGGGTGAGGTTTAGGGTGAATGTGAGGGTTAAGGTGAGAGTGAGGTTAAGGGTTAGGGTTAGGGTTAGGGTGAGGGTGAGGGTCAGTGTTAAGATTAGGGTTAGGGTTAGGGGTATTGAGAGGGTGAGGGTGAGGGTTAGGGTTAAGGTTAGTGTGAGGGTTAGGTTTAGGGTGAGGGTTAGGTTTAGGTTGAGGGTTAGGTTAAGGGTAAGGTTTACGGTGAGGGTTAGGGTTAGGGTTAGGGTTAGGGTGAGGGTCAGGGTGAGGTTTAGGGTCAGGTAGAGGGTTAGGGTTAGGCTGAGATGTAGGGTTAAGTTGATGTTTATTGTGAGGGTGAGGGTGAGGGTGAAGGTTAGGGTTAGGGTGATGTTTAGGGTGAGGTTTAGGGTTAGGGTAAGGTTTAGGGTTCGGGTGAGTGTGATGGTTAGGGTGTGGGTGAGGGTTTGGGTTAGGTTGAGTGTTAGGGTGACGGTGAGTGTTACAGTGAGGTTGAGGGTTAGGGTTAGGTTTAGGGTGAGGGTTAGGTTTAGGGTGAGGGTTCGGATGAGGGTTAGCGTGAGGGGTAGGTTTAGGGTTAGGGTGAGGGTTAGGTTTAGGCTGAGGGTTAGAGTTAGGTTTAGGGTGAGGTAAGGGTTATGGTGAGGGTTAAGTTGAGGGTGTGGGTGAGGGTTTTGTTTAGGTAAGGGTTAGGGTTAGAGTTAGGGTGAGGATTAGGGGAGGGTGAAGGTTAAGTTGAGGGGTAGGGTTAGGATGAGGCTTAGGGTTAGGGTTAGGGTGAGGGTTAGCGTTAGAGTGATGTTTAGTATGAGGGTGAGGGTTAATGTTAGGGTTAGCGTTAGGGAAAGTTTAGGGTTAGGGTTAGGGTGAGGGTTAGGGTGAGAGGTAAGTTTAGGGTTAGGGTGAAGGTTAGGGTTAGAGTTAGGGTTTGGTTTAGAGGGTTACGGTTAGGTTGATGTTTAGGGTGAGGGTGAGGGTTAGGATGAGGGTGAGGTTGAGGTTTAGGTTGAGGGTGAAGGTGAGGGTTACGGTTAAGGTTTGGGTTTGGGTGAGTGTGAGGGTTAGGGTTAGGATGATCATTAGGGTTATTGTTTGGGTTAGGGTTAGGGTGAGGGTGAGGGTTAGGGTTAGGGAAAGGATGAGGGTAAGGGTTAGGGTGAGGGTTAAGGTGAGGATAAGGTTTAGGGTTAGGGTTAGGGTGAGTGTTAGCGTGAGGGTCAGAGTGAGGGTTACGGTTAGGGTTAGGGTTAGGGTTAGGGTTAGGCTTAGGGTCAGGGTTAGGGTTAGGGTTAGGGTTAGGGTTAGGGTTAGGGTTAGGGTTAGGGTCAGGGTTAGGGTTAGGGTCAGGGTCAGGGTCAGGGTCAGGGTCAGGGTCAGGGTCAGGGTCAGGGTCAGGGTCAGGGTTAGGGTCAGGGTCAGGGTTAGGGTTAGGGTTAGGGTTAGGGTTAGGGTTAGGGTTAGGGTCAGGGTTAGGGTTAGGGTTAGGGTTAGGGTTAGGGTTAGGGTTAGGGTTAGGGTTAGGGTTAGGGTTAGGGTTAGGGTTAGGGTTAGGGTTAGGGTGAGGATAAGGGTTAGGGTGAGGGTTAGGGTGAGGATGAGGGTTAAGTTTAGGGTTAGGGTGAGGGTTAGGGTTTGGGTGATGTTTAGGGTGAGATTTAGGGTGAGGATGAGGGTTCGGGTGAGGGAGAGGCTTCAGTTGAGTTTGAGGGTTAGGGTGTGGGTGAGGATTAGGGTTAGGATGAGGGTGAAGGTTAGGTTTAGGGTTAATGTGAGGTTGAGAGTTAGGGGTAGGGTTAGGGTTGGGGTTAGGGTTAGGGTTAGCGTTAATGTGAGGGTTAGGGAGAGGGGTAGGCGTAGGGTTAGGGTG
>NW_024871446.1:55000-60000 GCF_019054845.1 Dipodomys spectabilis
GGTCAGGGTCAGGGTCAGGGTCAGGGTTAGGGTCAGGGTTAGGGTTAGGGTTAGGGTTAGGGTTAGGGTTAGGGTTAGGGTTAGGGTCAGGGTTAGGGTTAGGGTTAGGGTTAGGGTGAGGATAAGGGTTAGGGTGAGGGTTAGGGTGAGGATGAGGGTTAAGTTTAGGGTTAGGGTGAGGGTTAGGGTTTGGGTGATGTTTAGGGTGAGATTTAGGGTGAGGATGAGGGTTCGGGTGAGGGAGAGGCTTCAGGTGAGTTTGAGGGTTAGGGTGTGGGTGAGGATTAGGGTTAGGATGAGGGTGAAGGTTAGGTTTAGGGTTAGTGTGAGGTTGAGAGTTAGGGGTAGGGTTAGGGTTGGGGTTAGGGTTAGGGTTAGCGTTAATGTGAGGGTTAGGGAGAGGGGTAGGCGTAGGGTTAGGGTGAGGTTTAGGGTGAATGTGAGGGTTAAGGTGAGAGTGAGGTTAAGGGTTAGGGTTAGGGTTAGGGTGAGGGTGAGGGTCAGTGTTAAGATTAGGGTTAGGGTTAGGGGTATTGAGAGGGTGAGGGTGAGGGTTAGGGTTAAGGTTAGTGTGAGGGTTAGGTTTAGGGTGAGGGTTAGGTTTAGGTTGAGGGTTAGGTTAAGGGTAAGGTTTACGGTGAGGGTTAGGGTTAGGGTTAGGGTTAGGGTGAGGGTCAGGGTGAGGTTTAGGGTCAGGTAGAGGGTTAGGGTTAGGCTGAGATGTAGGGTTAAGTTGATGTTTATTGTGAGGGTGAGGGTGAGGGTGAAGGTTAGGGTTAGGGTGATGTTTAGGGTGAGGTTTAGGGTTAGGGTAAGGTTTAGGGTTCGGGTGAGTGTGATGGTTAGGGTGTGGGTGAGGGTTTGGGTTAGGTTGAGTGTTAGGGTGACGGTGAGTGTTACAGTGAGGTTGAGGGTTAGGGTTAGGTTTAGGGTGAGGGTTAGGTTTAGGGTGAGGGTTCGGATGAGGGTTAGCGTGAGGGGTAGGTTTAGGGTTAGGGTGAGGGTTAGGTTTAGGCTGAGGGTTAGAGTTAGGTTTAGGGTGAGGTAAGGGTTATGGTGAGGGTTAAGTTGAGGGTGTGGGTGAGGGTTTTGTTTAGGTAAGGGTTAGGGTTAGAGTTAGGGTGAGGATTAGGGGAGGGTGAAGGTTAAGTTGAGGGGTAGGGTTAGGATGAGGCTTAGGGTTAGGGTTAGGGTGAGGGTTAGCGTTAGAGTGATGTTTAGTATGAGGGTGAGGGTTAATGTTAGGGTTAGCGTTAGGGAAAGTTTAGGGTTAGGGTTAGGGTGAGGGTTAGGGTGAGAGGTAAGTTTAGGGTTAGGGTGAAGGTTAGGGTTAGAGTTAGGGTTTGGTTTAGAGGGTTACGGTTAGGTTGATGTTTAGGGTGAGGGTGAGGGTTAGGATGAGGGTGAGGTTGAGGTTTAGGTTGAGGGTGAAGGTGAGGGTTACGGTTAAGGTTTGGGTTTGGGTGAGTGTGAGGGTTAGGGTTAGGATGATCATTAGGGTTATTGTTTGGGTTAGGGTTAGGGTGAGGGTGAGGGTTAGGGTTAGGGAAAGGATGAGGGTAAGGGTTAGGGTGAGGGTTAAGGTGAGGATAAGGTTTAGGGTTAGGGTTAGGGTGAGTGTTAGCGTGAGGGTCAGAGTGAGGGTTACGGTTAGGGTTAGGGTTAGGGTTAGGGTTAGGCTTAGGGTCAGGGTTAGGGTTAGGGTTAGGGTTAGGGTTAGGGTTAGGGTTAGGGTCAGGGTTAGGGTTAGGGTCAGGGTCAGGGTCAGGGTCAGGGTCAGGGTCAGGGTCAGGGTCAGGGTCAGGGTTAGGGTCAGGGTTAGGGTTAGGGTTAGGGTTAGGGTTAGGGTTAGGGTTAGGGTTAGGGTCAGGGTTAGGGTTAGGGTTAGGGTTAGGGTTAGGGTTAGGGTTAGGGTTAGGGTTAGGGTTAGGGTTAGGGTTAGGGTTAGGGTGAGGATAAGGGTTAGGGTGAGGGTTAGGGTGAGGATGAGGGTTAAGTTTAGGGTTAGGGTGAGGGTTAGGGTTTGGGTGATGTTTAGGGTGAGATTTAGGGTGAGGATGAGGGTTCGGGTGAGGGAGAGGCTTCAGGTGAGTTTGAGGGTTAGGGTGTGGGTGAGGATTAGGGTTAGGATGAGGGTGAAGGTTAGGTTTAGGGTTAGTGTGAGGTTGAGAGTTAGGGGTAGGGTTAGGGTTGGGGTTAGGGTTAGGGTTAGCGTTAATGTGAGGGTTAGGGAGAGGGGTAGGCGTAGGGTTAGGGTGAGGTTTAGGGTGAATGTGAGGGTTAAGGTGAGAGTGAGGTTAAGGGTTAGGGTTAGGGTTAGGGTGAGGGTGAGGGTCAGTGTTAAGATTAGGGTTAGGGTTAGGGGTATTGAGAGGGTGAGGGTGAGGGTTAGGGTTAAGGTTAGTGTGAGGGTTAGGTTTAGGGTGAGGGTTAGGTTTAGGTTGAGGGTTAGGTTAAGGGTAAGGTTTACGGTGAGGGTTAGGGTTAGGGTTAGGGTTAGGGTGAGGGTCAGGGTGAGGTTTAGGGTCAGGTAGAGGGTTAGGGTTAGGCTGAGATGTAGGGTTAAGTTGATGTTTATTGTGAGGGTGAGGGTGAGGGTGAAGGTTAGGGTTAGGGTGATGTTTAGGGTGAGGTTTAGGGTTAGGGTAAGGTTTAGGGTTCGGGTGAGTGTGATGGTTAGGGTGTGGGTGAGGGTTTGGGTTAGGTTGAGTGTTAGGGTGACGGTGAGTGTTACAGTGAGGTTGAGGGTTAGGGTTAGGTTTAGGGTGAGGGTTAGGTTTAGGGTGAGGGTTCGGATGAGGGTTAGCGTGAGGGGTAGGTTTAGGGTTAGGGTGAGGGTTAGGTTTAGGCTGAGGGTTAGAGTTAGGTTTAGGGTGAGGTAAGGGTTATGGTGAGGGTTAAGTTGAGGGTGTGGGTGAGGGTTTTGTTTAGGTAAGGGTTAGGGTTAGAGTTAGGGTGAGGATTAGGGGAGGGTGAAGGTTAAGTTGAGGGGTAGGGTTAGGATGAGGCTTAGGGTTAGGGTTAGGGTGAGGGTTAGCGTTAGAGTGATGTTTAGTATGAGGGTGAGGGTTAATGTTAGGGTTAGCGTTAGGGAAAGTTTAGGGTTAGGGTTAGGGTGAGGGTTAGGGTGAGAGGTAAGTTTAGGGTTAGGGTGAAGGTTAGGGTTAGAGTTAGGGTTTGGTTTAGAGGGTTACGGTTAGGTTGATGTTTAGGGTGAGGGTGAGGGTTAGGATGAGGGTGAGGTTGAGGTTTAGGTTGAGGGTGAAGGTGAGGGTTACGGTTAAGGTTTGGGTTTGGGTGAGTGTGAGGGTTAGGGTTAGGATGATCATTAGGGTTATTGTTTGGGTTAGGGTTAGGGTGAGGGTGAGGGTTAGGGTTAGGGAAAGGATGAGGGTAAGGGTTAGGGTGAGGGTTAAGGTGAGGATAAGGTTTAGGGTTAGGGTTAGGGTGAGTGTTAGCGTGAGGGTCAGAGTGAGGGTTACGGTTAGGGTTAGGGTTAGGGTTAGGGTTAGGCTTAGGGTCAGGGTTAGGGTTAGGGTTAGGGTTAGGTTCAGGGTCAGGGTCAGGGTCAGGGTCAGGGTCAGGGTCAGGGTCAGGGTCAGGGTCAGGGTCAGGGTCAGGGTTAGGGTCAGGGTTAGGGTTAGGGTTAGGGTTAGGGTTAGGGTTAGGGTTAGGGTTAGGGTCAGGGTTAGGGTTAGGGTTAGGGTTAGGGTTAGGGTTAGGGTTAGGGTTAGGGTTAGGGTTAGGGTTAGGGTGAGGATAAGGGTTAGGGTGAGGGTTAGGGTGAGGATGAGGGTTAAGTTTAGGGTTAGGGTGAGGGTTAGGGTTTGGGTGATGTTTAGGGTGAGATTTAGGGTGAGGATGAGGGTTCGGGTGAGGGAGAGGCTTCAGGTGAGTTTGAGGGTTAGGGTGTGGGTGAGGATTAGGGTTAGGATGAGGGTGAAGGTTAGGTTTAGGGTTAGTGTGAGGTTGAGAGTTAGGGGTAGGGTTAGGGTTGGGGTTAGGGTTAGGGTTAGCGTTAATGTGAGGGTTAGGGAGAGGGGTAGGCGTAGGGTTAGGGTGAGGTTTAGGGTGAATGTGAGGGTTAAGGTGAGAGTGAGGTTAAGGGTTAGGGTTAGGGTTAGGGTGAGGGTGAGGGTCAGTGTTAAGATTAGGGTTAGGGTTAGGGGTATTGAGAGGGTGAGGGTGAGGGTTAGGGTTAAGGTTAGTGTGAGGGTTAGGTTTAGGGTGAGGGTTAGGTTTAGGTTGAGGGTTAGGTTAAGGGTAAGGTTTACGGTGAGGGTTAGGGTTAGGGTTAGGGTTAGGGTGAGGGTCAGGGTGAGGTTTAGGGTCAGGTAGAGGGTTAGGGTTAGGCTGAGATGTAGGGTTAAGTTGATGTTTATTGTGAGGGTGAGGGTGAGGGTGAAGGTTAGGGTTAGGGTGATGTTTAGGGTGAGGTTTAGGGTTAGGGTAAGGTTTAGGGTTCGGGTGAGTGTGATGGTTAGGGTGTGGGTGAGGGTTTGGGTTAGGTTGAGTGTTAGGGTGACGGTGAGTGTTACAGTGAGGTTGAGGGTTAGGGTTAGGTTTAGGGTGAGGGTTAGGTTTAGGGTGAGGGTTCGGATGAGGGTTAGCGTGAGGGGTAGGTTTAGGGTTAGGGTGAGGGTTAGGTTTAGGCTGAGGGTTAGAGTTAGGTTTAGGGTGAGGTAAGGGTTATGGTGAGGGTTAAGTTGAGGGTGTGGGTGAGGGTTTTGTTTAGGTAAGGGTTAGGGTTAGAGTTAGGGTGAGGATTAGGGGAGGGTGAAGGTTAAGTTGAGGGGTAGGGTTAGGATGAGGCTTAGGGTTAGGGTTAGGGTGAGGGTTAGCGTTAGAGTGATGTTTAGTATGAGGGTGAGGGTTAATGTTAGGGTTAGCGTTAGGGAAAGTTTAGGGTTAGGGTTAGGGTGAGGGTTAGGGTGAGAGGTAAGTTTAGGGTTAGGGTGAAGGTTAGGGTTAGAGTTAGGGTTTGGTTTAGAGGGTTACGG
>NW_024871446.1:62500-75000 GCF_019054845.1 Dipodomys spectabilis
TGAGGATGAGGGTTCGGGTGAGGGAGAGGCTTCAGGTGAGTTTGAGGGTTAGGGTGTGGGTGAGGATTAGGGTTAGGATGAGGGTGAAGGTTAGGTTTAGGGTTAGTGTGAGGTTGAGAGTTAGGGGTAGGGTTAGGGTTGGGGTTAGGGTTAGGGTTAGCGTTAATGTGAGGGTTAGGGAGAGGGGTAGGCGTAGGGTTAGGGTGAGGTTTAGGGTGAATGTGAGGGTTAAGGTGAGAGTGAGGTTAAGGGTTAGGGTTAGGGTTAGGGTGAGGGTGAGGGTCAGTGTTAAGATTAGGGTTAGGGTTAGGGGTATTGAGAGGGTGAGGGTGAGGGTTAGGGTTAAGGTTAGTGTGAGGGTTAGGTTTAGGGTGAGGGTTAGGTTTAGGTTGAGGGTTAGGTTAAGGGTAAGGTTTACGGTGAGGGTTAGGGTTAGGGTTAGGGTTAGGGTGAGGGTCAGGGTGAGGTTTAGGGTCAGGTAGAGGGTTAGGGTTAGGCTGAGATGTAGGGTTAAGTTGATGTTTATTGTGAGGGTGAGGGTGAGGGTGAAGGTTAGGGTTAGGGTGATGTTTAGGGTGAGGTTTAGGGTTAGGGTAAGGTTTAGGGTTCGGGTGAGTGTGATGGTTAGGGTGTGGGTGAGGGTTTGGGTTAGGTTGAGTGTTAGGGTGACGGTGAGTGTTACAGTGAGGTTGAGGGTTAGGGTTAGGTTTAGGGTGAGGGTTAGGTTTAGGGTGAGGGTTCGGATGAGGGTTAGCGTGAGGGGTAGGTTTAGGGTTAGGGTGAGGGTTAGGTTTAGGCTGAGGGTTAGAGTTAGGTTTAGGGTGAGGTAAGGGTTATGGTGAGGGTTAAGTTGAGGGTGTGGGTGAGGGTTTTGTTTAGGTAAGGGTTAGGGTTAGAGTTAGGGTGAGGATTAGGGGAGGGTGAAGGTTAAGTTGAGGGGTAGGGTTAGGATGAGGCTTAGGGTTAGGGTTAGGGTGAGGGTTAGCGTTAGAGTGATGTTTAGTATGAGGGTGAGGGTTAATGTTAGGGTTAGCGTTAGGGAAAGTTTAGGGTTAGGGTTAGGGTGAGGGTTAGGGTGAGAGGTAAGTTTAGGGTTAGGGTGAAGGTTAGGGTTAGAGTTAGGGTTTGGTTTAGAGGGTTACGGTTAGGTTGATGTTTAGGGTGAGGGTGAGGGTTAGGATGAGGGTGAGGTTGAGGTTTAGGTTGAGGGTGAAGGTGAGGGTTACGGTTAAGGTTTGGGTTTGGGTGAGTGTGAGGGTTAGGGTTAGGATGATCATTAGGGTTATTGTTTGGGTTAGGGTTAGGGTGAGGGTGAGGGTTAGGGTTAGGGAAAGGATGAGGGTAAGGGTTAGGGTGAGGGTTAAGGTGAGGATAAGGTTTAGGGTTAGGGTTAGGGTGAGTGTTAGCGTGAGGGTCAGAGTGAGGGTTACGGTTAGGGTTAGGGTTAGGGTTAGGGTTAGGGTCAGGGTTAGGGTTAGGGTTAGGGTTAGGGTTAGGGTTAGGGTTAGGGTTAGGGTCAGGGTTAGGGTTAGGGTCAGGGTCAGGGTCAGGGTCAGGGTCAGGGTCAGGGTCAGGGTCAGGGTCAGGGTCAGGGTTAGGGTCAGGGTTAGGGTTAGGGTTAGGGTCAGGGTTAGGGTTAGGGTTAGGGTTAGGGTCAGGGTTAGGGTTAGGGTTAGGGTTAGGGTTAGGGTTAGGGTTAGGGTTAGGGTTAGGGTTAGGGTGAGGATAAGGGTTAGGGTGAGGGTTAGGGTGAGGATGAGGGTTAAGTTTAGGGTTAGGGTGAGGGTTAGGGTTTGGGTGATGTTTAGGGTGAGATTTAGGGTGAGGATGAGGGTTCGGGTGAGGGAGAGGCTTCAGGTGAGTTTGAGGGTTAGGGTGTGGGTGAGGATTAGGGTTAGGATGAGGGTGAAGGTTAGGTTTAGGGTTAGTGTGAGGTTGAGAGTTAGGGGTAGGGTTAGGGTTGGGGTTAGGGTTAGGGTTAGCGTTAATGTGAGGGTTAGGGAGAGGGGTAGGCGTAGGGTTAGGGTGAGGTTTAGGGTGAATGTGAGGGTTAAGGTGAGAGTGAGGTTAAGGGTTAGGGTTAGGGTTAGGGTGAGGGTGAGGGTCAGTGTTAAGATTAGGGTTAGGGTTAGGGGTATTGAGAGGGTGAGGGTGAGGGTTAGGGTTAAGGTTAGTGTGAGGGTTAGGTTTAGGGTGAGGGTTAGGTTTAGGTTGAGGGTTAGGTTAAGGGTAAGGTTTACGGTGAGGGTTAGGGTTAGGGTTAGGGTTAGGGTGAGGGTCAGGGTGAGGTTTAGGGTCAGGTAGAGGGTTAGGGTTAGGCTGAGATGTAGGGTTAAGTTGATGTTTATTGTGAGGGTGAGGGTGAGGGTGAAGGTTAGGGTTAGGGTGATGTTTAGGGTGAGGTTTAGGGTTAGGGTAAGGTTTAGGGTTCGGGTGAGTGTGATGGTTAGGGTGTGGGTGAGGGTTTGGGTTAGGTTGAGTGTTAGGGTGACGGTGAGTGTTACAGTGAGGTTGAGGGTTAGGGTTAGGTTTAGGGTGAGGGTTAGGTTTAGGGTGAGGGTTCGGATGAGGGTTAGCGTGAGGGGTAGGTTTAGGGTTAGGGTGAGGGTTAGGTTTAGGCTGAGGGTTAGAGTTAGGTTTAGGGTGAGGTAAGGGTTATGGTGAGGGTTAAGTTGAGGGTGTGGGTGAGGGTTTTGTTTAGGTAAGGGTTAGGGTTAGAGTTAGGGTGAGGATTAGGGGAGGGTGAAGGTTAAGTTGAGGGGTAGGGTTAGGATGAGGCTTAGGGTTAGGGTTAGGGTGAGGGTTAGCGTTAGAGTGATGTTTAGTATGAGGGTGAGGGTTAATGTTAGGGTTAGCGTTAGGGAAAGTTTAGGGTTAGGGTTAGGGTGAGGGTTAGGGTGAGAGGTAAGTTTAGGGTTAGGGTGAAGGTTAGGGTTAGAGTTAGGGTTTGGTTTAGAGGGTTACGGTTAGGTTGATGTTTAGGGTGAGGGTGAGGGTTAGGATGAGGGTGAGGTTGAGGTTTAGGTTGAGGGTGAAGGTGAGGGTTACGGTTAAGGTTTGGGTTTGGGTGAGTGTGAGGGTTAGGGTTAGGATGATCATTAGGGTTATTGTTTGGGTTAGGGTTAGGGTGAGGGTGAGGGTTAGGGTTAGGGAAAGGATGAGGGTAAGGGTTAGGGTGAGGGTTAAGGTGAGGATAAGGTTTAGGGTTAGGGTTAGGGTGAGTGTTAGCGTGAGGGTCAGAGTGAGGGTTACGGTTAGGGTTAGGGTTAGGGTTAGGGTTAGGCTTAGGGTCAGGGTTAGGGTTAGGGTTAGGGTTAGGGTTAGGGTTAGGGTTAGGGTCAGGGTTAGGGTTAGGGTCAGGGTCAGGGTCAGGGTCAGGGTCAGGGTCAGGGTCAGGGTCAGGGTCAGGGTCAGGGTTAGGGTCAGGGTTAGGGTTAGGGTTAGGGTTAGGGTTAGGGTTAGGGTTAGGGTTAGGGTCAGGGTTAGGGTTAGGGTTAGGGTTAGGGTCAGGGTTAGGGTTAGGGTTAGGGTTAGGGTTAGGGTTAGGGTTAGGGTTAGGGTGAGGATAAGGGTTAGGGTGAGGGTTAGGGTGAGGATGAGGGTTAAGTTTAGGGTTAGGGTGAGGGTTAGGGTTTGGGTGATGTTTAGGGTGAGATTTAGGGTGAGGATGAGGGTTCGGGTGAGGGAGAGGCTTCAGGTGAGTTTGAGGGTTAGGGTGTGGGTGAGGATTAGGGTTAGGATGAGGGTGAAGGTTAGGTTTAGGGTTAGTGTGAGGTTGAGAGTTAGGGGTAGGGTTAGGGTTGGGGTTAGGGTTAGGGTTAGCGTTAATGTGAGGGTTAGGGAGAGGGGTAGGCGTAGGGTTAGGGTGAGGTTTAGGGTGAATGTGAGGGTTAAGGTGAGAGTGAGGTTAAGGGTTAGGGTTAGGGTTAGGGTGAGGGTGAGGGTCAGTGTTAAGATTAGGGTTAGGGTTAGGGGTATTGAGAGGGTGAGGGTGAGGGTTAGGGTTAAGGTTAGTGTGAGGGTTAGGTTTAGGGTGAGGGTTAGGTTTAGGTTGAGGGTTAGGTTAAGGGTAAGGTTTACGGTGAGGGTTAGGGTTAGGGTTAGGGTTAGGGTGAGGGTCAGGGTGAGGTTTAGGGTCAGGTAGAGGGTTAGGGTTAGGCTGAGATGTAGGGTTAAGTTGATGTTTATTGTGAGGGTGAGGGTGAGGGTGAAGGTTAGGGTTAGGGTGATGTTTAGGGTGAGGTTTAGGGTTAGGGTAAGGTTTAGGGTTCGGGTGAGTGTGATGGTTAGGGTGTGGGTGAGGGTTTGGGTTAGGTTGAGTGTTAGGGTGACGGTGAGTGTTACAGTGAGGTTGAGGGTTAGGGTTAGGTTTAGGGTGAGGGTTAGGTTTAGGGTGAGGGTTCGGATGAGGGTTAGCGTGAGGGGTAGGTTTAGGGTTAGGGTGAGGGTTAGGTTTAGGCTGAGGGTTAGAGTTAGGTTTAGGGTGAGGTAAGGGTTATGGTGAGGGTTAAGTTGAGGGTGTGGGTGAGGGTTTTGTTTAGGTAAGGGTTAGGGTTAGAGTTAGGGTGAGGATTAGGGGAGGGTGAAGGTTAAGTTGAGGGGTAGGGTTAGGATGAGGCTTAGGGTTAGGGTTAGGGTGAGGGTTAGCGTTAGAGTGATGTTTAGTATGAGGGTGAGGGTTAATGTTAGGGTTAGCGTTAGGGAAAGTTTAGGGTTAGGGTTAGGGTGAGGGTTAGGGTGAGAGGTAAGTTTAGGGTTAGGGTGAAGGTTAGGGTTAGAGTTAGGGTTTGGTTTAGAGGGTTACGGTTAGGTTGATGTTTAGGGTGAGGGTGAGGGTTAGGATGAGGGTGAGGTTGAGGTTTAGGTTGAGGGTGAAGGTGAGGGTTACGGTTAAGGTTTGGGTTTGGGTGAGTGTGAGGGTTAGGGTTAGGATGATCATTAGGGTTATTGTTTGGGTTAGGGTTAGGGTGAGGGTGAGGGTTAGGGTTAGGGAAAGGATGAGGGTAAGGGTTAGGGTGAGGGTTAAGGTGAGGATAAGGTTTAGGGTTAGGGTTAGGGTGAGTGTTAGCGTGAGGGTCAGAGTGAGGGTTACGGTTAGGGTTAGGGTTAGGGTTAGGGTTAGGCTTAGGGTCAGGGTTAGGGTTAGGGTTAGGGTTAGGTTCAGGGTCAGGGTCAGGGTCAGGGTCAGGGTCAGGGTCAGGGTCAGGGTCAGGGTCAGGGTCAGGGTCAGGGTTAGGGTCAGGGTTAGGGTTAGGGTTAGGGTTAGGGTTAGGGTTAGGGTTAGGGTTAGGGTCAGGGTTAGGGTTAGGGTTAGGGTTAGGGTTAGGGTTAGGGTTAGGGTTAGGGTTAGGGTTAGGGTTAGGGTGAGGATAAGGGTTAGGGTGAGGGTTAGGGTGAGGATGAGGGTTAAGTTTAGGGTTAGGGTGAGGGTTAGGGTTTGGGTGATGTTTAGGGTGAGATTTAGGGTGAGGATGAGGGTTCGGGTGAGGGAGAGGCTTCAGGTGAGTTTGAGGGTTAGGGTGTGGGTGAGGATTAGGGTTAGGATGAGGGTGAAGGTTAGGTTTAGGGTTAGTGTGAGGTTGAGAGTTAGGGGTAGGGTTAGGGTTGGGGTTAGGGTTAGGGTTAGCGTTAATGTGAGGGTTAGGGAGAGGGGTAGGCGTAGGGTTAGGGTGAGGTTTAGGGTGAATGTGAGGGTTAAGGTGAGAGTGAGGTTAAGGGTTAGGGTTAGGGTTAGGGTGAGGGTGAGGGTCAGTGTTAAGATTAGGGTTAGGGTTAGGGGTATTGAGAGGGTGAGGGTGAGGGTTAGGGTTAAGGTTAGTGTGAGGGTTAGGTTTAGGGTGAGGGTTAGGTTTAGGTTGAGGGTTAGGTTAAGGGTAAGGTTTACGGTGAGGGTTAGGGTTAGGGTTAGGGTTAGGGTGAGGGTCAGGGTGAGGTTTAGGGTCAGGTAGAGGGTTAGGGTTAGGCTGAGATGTAGGGTTAAGTTGATGTTTATTGTGAGGGTGAGGGTGAGGGTGAAGGTTAGGGTTAGGGTGATGTTTAGGGTGAGGTTTAGGGTTAGGGTAAGGTTTAGGGTTCGGGTGAGTGTGATGGTTAGGGTGTGGGTGAGGGTTTGGGTTAGGTTGAGTGTTAGGGTGACGGTGAGTGTTACAGTGAGGTTGAGGGTTAGGGTTAGGTTTAGGGTGAGGGTTAGGTTTAGGGTGAGGGTTCGGATGAGGGTTAGCGTGAGGGGTAGGTTTAGGGTTAGGGTGAGGGTTAGGTTTAGGCTGAGGGTTAGAGTTAGGTTTAGGGTGAGGTAAGGGTTATGGTGAGGGTTAAGTTGAGGGTGTGGGTGAGGGTTTTGTTTAGGTAAGGGTTAGGGTTAGAGTTAGGGTGAGGATTAGGGGAGGGTGAAGGTTAAGTTGAGGGGTAGGGTTAGGATGAGGCTTAGGGTTAGGGTTAGGGTGAGGGTTAGCGTTAGAGTGATGTTTAGTATGAGGGTGAGGGTTAATGTTAGGGTTAGCGTTAGGGAAAGTTTAGGGTTAGGGTTAGGGTGAGGGTTAGGGTGAGAGGTAAGTTTAGGGTTAGGGTGAAGGTTAGGGTTAGAGTTAGGGTTTGGTTTAGAGGGTTACGGTTAGGTTGATGTTTAGGGTGAGGGTGAGGGTTAGGATGAGGGTGAGGTTGAGGTTTAGGTTGAGGGTGAAGGTGAGGGTTACGGTTAAGGTTTGGGTTTGGGTGAGTGTGAGGGTTAGGGTTAGGATGATCATTAGGGTTATTGTTTGGGTTAGGGTTAGGGTGAGGGTGAGGGTTAGGGTTAGGGAAAGGATGAGGGTAAGGGTTAGGGTGAGGGTTAAGGTGAGGATAAGGTTTAGGGTTAGGGTTAGGGTGAGTGTTAGCGTGAGGGTCAGAGTGAGGGTTACGGTTAGGGTTAGGGTTAGGGTTAGGGTTAGGGTTAGGGTCAGGGTTAGGGTTAGGGTTAGGGTTAGGGTTAGGGTTAGGGTCAGGGTTAGGGTTAGGGTCAGGGTCAGGGTCAGGGTCAGGGTCAGGGTCAGGGTCAGGGTCAGGGTTAGGGTCAGGGTTAGGGTTAGGGTTAGGGTCAGGGTTAGGGTTAGGGTTAGGGTTAGGGTCAGGGTTAGGGTTAGGGTTAGGGTTAGGGTTAGGGTTAGGGTTAGGGTTAGGGTGAGGATAAGGGTTAGGGTGAGGGTTTGGGTGAGGATGAGGGTTAAGTTTAGGGTTAGGGTGAGGGTTAGGGTTTGGGTGATGTTTAGGGTGAGATTTAGGGTGAGGATGAGGGTTCGGGTGAGGGAGAGGCTTCAGGTGAGTTTGAGGGTTAGGGTGTGGGTGAGGATTAGGGTTAGGATGAGGGTGAAGGTTAGGTTTAGGGTTAGTGTGAGGTTGAGAGTTAGGGGTAGGGTTAGGGTTGGGGTTAGGGTTAGGGTTAGCGTTAATGTGAGGGTTAGGGAGAGGGGTAGGCGTAGGGTTAGGGTGAGGTTTAGGGTGAATGTGAGGGTTAAGGTGAGAGTGAGGTTAAGGGTTAGGGTTAGGGTTAGGGTGAGGGTGAGGGTCAGTGTTAAGATTAGGGTTAGGGTTAGGGGTATTGAGAGGGTGAGGGTGAGGGTTAGGGTTAAGGTTAGTGTGAGGGTTAGGTTTAGGGTGAGGGTTAGGTTTAGGTTGAGGGTTAGGTTAAGGGTAAGGTTTACGGTGAGGGTTAGGGTTAGGGTTAGGGTTAGGGTGAGGGTCAGGGTGAGGTTTAGGGTCAGGTAGAGGGTTAGGGTTAGGCTGAGATGTAGGGTTAAGTTGATGTTTATTGTGAGGGTGAGGGTGAGGGTGAAGGTTAGGGTTAGGGTGATGTTTAGGGTGAGGTTTAGGGTTAGGGTAAGGTTTAGGGTTCGGGTGAGTGTGATGGTTAGGGTGTGGGTGAGGGTTTGGGTTAGGTTGAGTGTTAGGGTGACGGTGAGTGTTACAGTGAGGTTGAGGGTTAGGGTTAGGTTTAGGGTGAGGGTTAGGTTTAGGGTGAGGGTTCGGATGAGGGTTAGCGTGAGGGGTAGGTTTAGGGTTAGGGTGAGGGTTAGGTTTAGGCTGAGGGTTAGAGTTAGGTTTAGGGTGAGGTAAGGGTTATGGTGAGGGTTAAGTTGAGGGTGTGGGTGAGGGTTTTGTTTAGGTAAGGGTTAGGGTTAGAGTTAGGGTGAGGATTAGGGGAGGGTGAAGGTTAAGTTGAGGGGTAGGGTTAGGATGAGGCTTAGGGTTAGGGTTAGGGTGAGGGTTAGCGTTAGAGTGATGTTTAGTATGAGGGTGAGGGTTAATGTTAGGGTTAGCGTTAGGGAAAGTTTAGGGTTAGGGTTAGGGTGAGGGTTAGGGTGAGAGGTAAGTTTAGGGTTAGGTTGAAGGTTAGGGTTAGAGTTAGGGTTTGGTTTAGAGGGTTACGGTTAGGTTGATGTTTAGGGTGAGGGTGAGGGTTAGGATGAGGGTGAGGTTGAGGTTTAGGTTGAGGGTGAAGGTGAGGGTTACGGTTAAGGTTTGGGTTTGGGTGAGTGTGAGGGTTAGGGTTAGGATGATCATTAGGGTTATTGTTTGGGTTAGGGTTAGGGTGAGGGTGAGGGTTAGGGTTAGGGAAAGGATGAGGGTAAGGGTTAGGGTGAGGGTTAAGGTGAGGATAAGGTTTAGGGTTAGGGTTAGGGTGAGTGTTAGCGTGAGGGTCAGAGTGAGGGTTACGGTTAGGGTTAGGGTTAGGGTTAGGGTTAGGCTTAGGGTCAGGGTTAGGGTTAGGGTTAGGGTTAGGGTTAGGGTTAGGGTTAGGGTCAGGGTTAGGGTTAGGGTCAGGGTCAGGGTCAGGGTCAGGGTCAGGGTCAGGGTCAGGGTCAGGGTCAGGGTCAGGGTCAGGGTCAGGGTCAGGGTTAGGGTTAGGGTTAGGGTTAGGGTTAGGGTCAGGGTTAGGGTTAGGGTTAGGGTTAGGGTTAGGGTTAGGGTTAGGGTTAGGGTTAGGGTTAGGGTTAGGGTTAGGGTTAGGGTTAGGGTGAGGATAAGGGTTAGGGTGAGGGTTAGGGTGAGGATGAGGGTTAAGTTTAGGGTTAGGGTGAGGGTTAGGGTTTGGGTGATGTTTAGGGTGAGATTTAGGGTGAGGATGAGGGTTCGGGTGAGGGAGAGGCTTCAGGTGAGTTTGAGGGTTAGGGTGTGGGTGAGGATTAGGGTTAGGATGAGGGTGAAGGTTAGGTTTAGGGTTAGTGTGAGGTTGAGAGTTAGGGGTAGGGTTAGGGTTGGGGTTAGGGTTAGGGTTAGCGTTAATGTGAGGGTTAGGGAGAGGGGTAGGCGTAGGGTTAGGGTGAGGTTTAGGGTGAATGTGAGGGTTAAGGTGAGAGTGAGGTTAAGGGTTAGGGTTAGGGTTAGGGTGAGGGTGAGGGTCAGTGTTAAGATTAGGGTTAGGGTTAGGGGTATTGAGAGGGTGAGGGTGAGGGTTAGGGTTAAGGTTAGTGTGAGGGTTAGGTTTAGGGTGAGGGTTAGGTTTAGGTTGAGGGTTAGGTTAAGGGTAAGGTTTACGGTGAGGGTTAGGGTTAGGGTTAGGGTTAGGGTGAGGGTCAGGGTGAGGTTTAGGGTCAGGTAGAGGGTTAGGGTTAGGCTGAGATGTAGGGTTAAGTTGATGTTTATTGTGAGGGTGAGGGTGAGGGTGAAGGTTAGGGTTAGGGTGATGTTTAGGGTGAGGTTTAGGGTTAGGGTAAGGTTTAGGGTTCGGGTGAGTGTGATGGTTAGGGTGTGGGTGAGGGTTTGGGTTAGGTTGAGTGTTAGGGTGACGGTGAGTGTTACAGTGAGGTTGAGGGTTAGGGTTAGGTTTAGGGTGAGGGTTAGGTTTAGGGTGAGGGTTCGGATGAGGGTTAGCGTGAGGGGTAGGTTTAGGGTTAGGGTGAGGGTTAGGTTTAGGCTGAGGGTTAGAGTTAGGTTTAGGGTGAGGTAAGGGTTATGGTGAGGGTTAAGTTGAGGGTGTGGGTGAGGGTTTTGTTTAGGTAAGGGTTAGGGTTAGAGTTAGGGTGAGGATTAGGGGAGGGTGAAGGTTAAGTTGAGGGGTAGGGTTAGGATGAGGCTTAGGGTTAGGGTTAGGGTGAGGGTTAGCGTTAGAGTGATGTTTAGTATGAGGGTGAGGGTTAATGTTAGGGTTAGCGTTAGGGAAAGTTTAGGGTTAGGGTTAGGGTGAGGGTTAGGGTGAGAGGTAAGTTTAGGGTTAGGGTGAAGGTTAGGGTTAGAGTTAGGGTTTGGTTTAGAGGGTTACGGTTAGGTTGATGTTTAGGGTGAGGGTGAGGGTTAGGATGAGGGTGAGGTTGAGGTTTAGGTTGAGGGTGAAGGTGAGGGTTACGGTTAAGGTTTGGGTTTGGGTGAGTGTGAGGGTTAGGGTTAGGATGATCATTAGGGTTATTGTTTGGGTTAGGGTTAGGGTGAGGGTGAGGGTTAGGGTTAGGGAAAGGATGAGGGTAAGGGTTAGGGTGAGGGTTAAGGTGAGGATAAGGTTTAGGGTTAGGGTTAGGGTGAGTGTTAGCGTGAGGGTCAGAGTGAGGGTTACGGTTAGGGTTAGGGTTAGGGTTAGGGTTAGGGTTAGGGTCAGGGTTAGGGTTAGGGTTAGGGTTAGGGTTAGGGTTAGGGTTAGGGTTAGGGTCAGGGTTAGGGTTAGGGTCAGGGTCAGGGTCAGGGTCAGGGTCAGGGTCAGGGTCAGGGTCAGGGTCAGGGTCAGGGTTAGGGTCAGGGTTAGGGTTAGGGTTAGGGTCAGGGTTAGGGTTAGGGTTAGGGTTAGGGTCAGGGTTAGGGTTAGGGTTAGGGTTAGGGTTAGGGTTAGGGTTAGGGTTAGGGTTAGGGTTAGGGTGAGGATAAGGGTTAGGGTGAGGGTTAGGGTGAGGATGAGGGTTAAGTTTAGGGTTAGGGTGAGGGTTAGGGTTTGGGTGATGTTTAGGGTGAGATTTAGGGTGAGGATGAGGGTTCGGGTGAGGGAGAGGCTTCAGGTGAGTTTGAGGGTTAGGGTGTGGGTGAGGATTAGGGTTAGGATGAGGGTGAAGGTTAGGTTTAGGGTTAGTGTGAGGTTGAGAGTTAGGGGTAGGGTTAGGGTTGGGGTTAGGGTTAGGGTTAGCGTTAATGTGAGGGTTAGGGAGAGGGGTAGGCGTAGGGTTAGGGTGAGGTTTAGGGTGAATGTGAGGGTTAAGGTGAGAGTGAGGTTAAGGGTTAGGGTTAGGGTTAGGGTGAGGGTGAGGGTCAGTGTTAAGATTAGGGTTAGGGTTAGGGGTATTGAGAGGGTGAGGGTGAGGGTTAGGGTTAAGGTTAGTGTGAGGGTTAGGTTTAGGGTGAGGGTTAGGTTTAGGTTGAGGGTTAGGTTAAGGGTAAGGTTTACGGTGAGGGTTAGGGTTAGGGTTAGGGTTAGGGTGAGGGTCAGGGTGAGGTTTAGGGTCAGGTAGAGGGTTAGGGTTAGGCTGAGATGTAGGGTTAAGTTGATGTTTATTGTGAGGGTGAGGGTGAGGGTGAAGGTTAGGGTTAGGGTGATGTTTAGGGTGAGGTTTAGGGTTAGGGTAAGGTTTAGGGTTCGGGTGAGTGTGATGGTTAGGGTGTGGGTGAGGGTTTGGGTTAGGTTGAGTGTTAGGGTGACGGTGAGTGTTACAGTGAGGTTGAGGGTTAGGGTTAGGTTTAGGGTGAGGGTTAGGTTTAGGGTGAGGGTTCGGATGAGGGTTAGCGTGAGGGGTAGGTTTAGGGTTAGGGTGAGGGTTAGGTTTAGGCTGAGGGTTAGAGTTAGGTTTAGGGTGAGGTAAGGGTTATGGTGAGGGTTAAGTTGAGGGTGTGGGTGAGGGTTTTGTTTAGGTAAGGGTTAGGGTTAGAGTTAGGGTGAGGATTAGGGGAGGGTGAAGGTTAAGTTGAGGGGTAGGGTTAGGATGAGGCTTAGGGTTAGGGTTAGGGTGAGGGTTAGCGTTAGAGTGATGTTTAGTATGAGGGTGAGGGTTAATGTTAGGGTTAGCGTTAGGGAAAGTTTAGGGTTAGGGTTAGGGTGAGGGTTAGGGTGAGAGGTAAGTTTAGGGTTAGGGTGAAGGTTAGGGTTAGAGTTAGGGTTTGGTTTAGAGGGTTACGGTTAGGTTGATGTTTAGGGTGAGGGTGAGGGTTAGGATGAGGGTGAGGTTGAGGTTTAGGTTGAGGGTGAAGGTGAGGGTTACGGTTAAGGTTTGGGTTTGGGTGAGTGTGAGGGTTAGGGTTAGGATGATCATTAGGGTTATTGTTTGGGTTAGGGTTAGGGTGAGGGTGAGGGTTAGGGTTAGGGAAAGGATGAGGGTAAGGGTTAGGGTGAGGGTTAAGGTGAGGATAAGGTTTAGGGTTAGGGTTAGGGTGAGTGTTAGCGTGAGGGTCAGAGTGAGGGTTACGGTTAGGGTTAGGGTTAGGGTTAGGGTTAGGGTTAGGGTCAGGGTTAGGGTTAGGGTTAGGGTTAGGGTTAGGGTTAGGGTTAGGGTTAGGGTCAGGGTTAGGGTTAGGGTCAGGGTCAGGGTCAGGGTCAGGGTCAGGGTCAGGGTCAG
>NW_024871446.1:85000-90000 GCF_019054845.1 Dipodomys spectabilis
TGAGGGTTAGGGTTAGGTTTAGGGTGAGGGTTAGGTTTAGGGTGAGGGTTCGGATGAGGGTTAGCGTGAGGGGTAGGTTTAGGGTTAGGGTGAGGGTTAGGTTTAGGCTGAGGGTTAGAGTTAGGTTTAGGGTGAGGTAAGGGTTATGGTGAGGGTTAAGTTGAGGGTGTGGGTGAGGGTTTTGTTTAGGTAAGGGTTAGGGTTAGAGTTAGGGTGAGGATTAGGGGAGGGTGAAGGTTAAGTTGAGGGGTAGGGTTAGGATGAGGCTTAGGGTTAGGGTTAGGGTGAGGGTTAGCGTTAGAGTGATGTTTAGTATGAGGGTGAGGGTTAATGTTAGGGTTAGCGTTAGGGAAAGTTTAGGGTTAGGGTTAGGGTGAGGGTTAGGGTGAGAGGTAAGTTTAGGGTTAGGGTGAAGGTTAGGGTTAGAGTTAGGGTTTGGTTTAGAGGGTTACGGTTAGGTTGATGTTTAGGGTGAGGGTGAGGGTTAGGATGAGGGTGAGGTTGAGGTTTAGGTTGAGGGTGAAGGTGAGGGTTACGGTTAAGGTTTGGGTTTGGGTGAGTGTGAGGGTTAGGGTTAGGATGATCATTAGGGTTATTGTTTGGGTTAGGGTTAGGGTGAGGGTGAGGGTTAGGGTTAGGGAAAGGATGAGGGTAAGGGTTAGGGTGAGGGTTAAGGTGAGGATAAGGTTTAGGGTTAGGGTTAGGGTGAGTGTTAGCGTGAGGGTCAGAGTGAGGGTTACGGTTAGGGTTAGGGTTAGGGTTAGGGTTAGGCTTAGGGTCAGGGTTAGGGTTAGGGTTAGGGTTAGGTTCAGGGTCAGGGTCAGGGTCAGGGTCAGGGTCAGGGTCAGGGTCAGGGTCAGGGTCAGGGTCAGGGTTAGGGTCAGGGTTAGGGTTAGGGTTAGGGTTAGGGTTAGGGTTAGGGTTAGGGTCAGGGTTAGGGTTAGGGTTAGGGTTAGGGTTAGGGTTAGGGTTAGGGTTAGGGTTAGGGTTAGGGTTAGGGTTAGGGTGAGGATAAGGGTTAGGGTGAGGGTTAGGGTGAGGATGAGGGTTAAGTTTAGGGTTAGGGTGAGGGTTAGGGTTTGGGTGATGTTTAGGGTGAGATTTAGGGTGAGGATGAGGGTTCGGGTGAGGGAGAGGCTTCAGGTGAGTTTGAGGGTTAGGGTGTGGGTGAGGATTAGGGTTAGGATGAGGGTGAAGGTTAGGTTTAGGGTTAGTGTGAGGTTGAGAGTTAGGGGTAGGGTTAGGGTTGGGGTTAGGGTTAGGGTTAGCGTTAATGTGAGGGTTAGGGAGAGGGGTAGGCGTAGGGTTAGGGTGAGGTTTAGGGTGAATGTGAGGGTTAAGGTGAGAGTGAGGTTAAGGGTTAGGGTTAGGGTTAGGGTTAGGGTTAGGGTTAGGGTTAGGGTTAGGGTTAGGGTTAGGGTTAGGGTTAGGGTTAGGGTTAGGGTTAGGGTTAGGGTTAGGGTTAGGGTTAGGGTTAGGGTTAGGGTTAGGGTTAGGGTGAGGGTGAGGGTCAGTGTTAAGATTAGGGTTAGGGTTAGGGGTATTGAGAGGGTGAGGGTGAGGGTTAGGGTTAAGGTTAGTGTGAGGGTTAGGTTTAGGGTGAGGGTTAGGTTTAGGTTGAGGGTTAGGTTAAGGGTAAGGTTTACGGTGAGGGTTAGGGTTAGGGTTAGGGTTAGGGTGAGGGTCAGGGTGAGGTTTAGGGTCAGGTAGAGGGTTAGGGTTAGGCTGAGATGTAGGGTTAAGTTGATGTTTATTGTGAGGGTGAGGGTGAGGGTGAAGGTTAGGGTTAGGGTGATGTTTAGGGTGAGGTTTAGGGTTAGGGTAAGGTTTAGGGTTCGGGTGAGTGTGATGGTTAGGGTGTGGGTGAGGGTTTGGGTTAGGTTGAGTGTTAGGGTGACGGTGAGTGTTACAGTGAGGTTGAGGGTTAGGGTTAGGTTTAGGGTGAGGGTTAGGTTTAGGGTGAGGGTTCGGATGAGGGTTAGCGTGAGGGGTAGGTTTAGGGTTAGGGTGAGGGTTAGGTTTAGGCTGAGGGTTAGAGTTAGGTTTAGGGTGAGGTAAGGGTTATGGTGAGGGTTAAGTTGAGGGTGTGGGTGAGGGTTTTGTTTAGGTAAGGGTTAGGGTTAGAGTTAGGGTGAGGATTAGGGGAGGGTGAAGGTTAAGTTGAGGGGTAGGGTTAGGATGAGGCTTAGGGTTAGGGTTAGGGTGAGGGTTAGCGTTAGAGTGATGTTTAGTATGAGGGTGAGGGTTAATGTTAGGGTTAGCGTTAGGGAAAGTTTAGGGTTAGGGTTAGGGTGAGGGTTAGGGTGAGAGGTAAGTTTAGGGTTAGGGTGAAGGTTAGGGTTAGAGTTAGGGTTTGGTTTAGAGGGTTACGGTTAGGTTGATGTTTAGGGTGAGGGTGAGGGTTAGGATGAGGGTGAGGTTGAGGTTTAGGTTGAGGGTGAAGGTGAGGGTTACGGTTAAGGTTTGGGTTTGGGTGAGTGTGAGGGTTAGGGTTAGGATGATCATTAGGGTTATTGTTTGGGTTAGGGTTAGGGTGAGGGTGAGGGTTAGGGTTAGGGAAAGGATGAGGGTAAGGGTTAGGGTGAGGGTTAAGGTGAGGATAAGGTTTAGGGTTAGGGTTAGGGTGAGTGTTAGCGTGAGGGTCAGAGTGAGGGTTACGGTTAGGGTTAGGGTTAGGGTTAGGGTTAGGCTTAGGGTCAGGGTTAGGGTTAGGGTTAGGGTTAGGTTCAGGGTCAGGGTCAGGGTCAGGGTCAGGGTCAGGGTCAGGGTCAGGGTCAGGGTCAGGGTCAGGGTTAGGGTCAGGGTTAGGGTCAGGGTTAGGGTTAGGGTTAGGGTTAGGGTTAGGGTTAGGGTCAGGGTTAGGGTTAGGGTTAGGGTTAGGGTTAGGGTTAGGGTTAGGGTTAGGGTTAGGGTTAGGGTTAGGGTTAGGGTGAGGATAAGGGTTAGGGTGAGGGCTAGGGTGAGGATGAGGGTTAAGTTTAGGGTTAGGGTGAGGGTTAGGGTTTGGGTGATGTTTAGGGTGAGATTTAGGGTGAGGATGAGGGTTCGGGTGAGGGAGAGGCTTCAGGTGAGTTTGAGGGTTAGGGTGTGGGTGAGGATTAGGGTTAGGATGAGGGTGAAGGTTAGGTTTAGGGTTAGTGTGAGGTTGAGAGTTAGGGGTAGGGTTAGGGTTGGGGTTAGGGTTAGGGTTAGCGTTAATGTGAGGGTTAGGGAGAGGGGTAGGCGTAGGGTTAGGGTGAGGTTTAGGGTGAATGTGAGGGTTAAGGTGAGAGTGAGGTTAAGGGTTAGGGTTAGGGTTAGGGTTAGGGTTAGGGTTAGGGTTAGGGTTAGGGTTAGGGTCAGGGTTAGGGTTAGGGTCAGGGTCAGGGTCAGGGTCAGGGTCAGGGTCAGGGTCAGGGTCAGGGTCAGGGTCAGGGTTAGGGTCAGGGTTAGGGTTAGGGTTAGGGTCAGGGTTAGGGTTAGGGTTAGGGTTAGGGTCAGGGTTAGGGTTAGGGTTAGGGTTAGGGTTAGGGTTAGGGTTAGGGTTAGGGTTAGGGTTAGGGTGAGGATAAGGGTTAGGGTGAGGGTTAGGGTGAGGATGAGGGTTAAGTTTAGGGTTAGGGTGAGGGTTAGGGTTTGGGTGATGTTTAGGGTGAGATTTAGGGTGAGGATGAGGGTTCGGGTGAGGGAGAGGCTTCAGGTGAGTTTGAGGGTTAGGGTGTGGGTGAGGATTAGGGTTAGGATGAGGGTGAAGGTTAGGTTTAGGGTTAGTGTGAGGTTGAGAGTTAGGGGTAGGGTTAGGGTTGGGGTTAGGGTTAGGGTTAGCGTTAATGTGAGGGTTAGGGAGAGGGGTAGGCGTAGGGTTAGGGTGAGGTTTAGGGTGAATGTGAGGGTTAAGGTGAGAGTGAGGTTAAGGGTTAGGGTTAGGGTTAGGGTGAGGGTGAGGGTCAGTGTTAAGATTAGGGTTAGGGTTAGGGGTATTGAGAGGGTGAGGGTGAGGGTTAGGGTTAAGGTTAGTGTGAGGGTTAGGTTTAGGGTGAGGGTTAGGTTTAGGTTGAGGGTTAGGTTAAGGGTAAGGTTTACGGTGAGGGTTAGGGTTAGGGTTAGGGTTAGGGTGAGGGTCAGGGTGAGGTTTAGGGTCAGGTAGAGGGTTAGGGTTAGGCTGAGATGTAGGGTTAAGTTGATGTTTATTGTGAGGGTGAGGGTGAGGGTGAAGGTTAGGGTTAGGGTGATGTTTAGGGTGAGGTTTAGGGTTAGGGTAAGGTTTAGGGTTCGGGTGAGTGTGATGGTTAGGGTGTGGGTGAGGGTTTGGGTTAGGTTGAGTGTTAGGGTGACGGTGAGTGTTACAGTGAGGTTGAGGGTTAGGGTTAGGTTTAGGGTGAGGGTTAGGTTTAGGGTGAGGGTTCGGATGAGGGTTAGCGTGAGGGGTAGGTTTAGGGTTAGGGTGAGGGTTAGGTTTAGGCTGAGGGTTAGAGTTAGGTTTAGGGTGAGGTAAGGGTTATGGTGAGGGTTAAGTTGAGGGTGTGGGTGAGGGTTTTGTTTAGGTAAGGGTTAGGGTTAGAGTTAGGGTGAGGATTAGGGGAGGGTGAAGGTTAAGTTGAGGGGTAGGGTTAGGATGAGGCTTAGGGTTAGGGTTAGGGTGAGGGTTAGCGTTAGAGTGATGTTTAGTATGAGGGTGAGGGTTAATGTTAGGGTTAGCGTTAGGGAAAGTTTAGGGTTAGGGTTAGGGTGAGGGTTAGGGTGAGAGGTAAGTTTAGGGTTAGGGTGAAGGTTAGGGTTAGAGTTAGGGTTTGGTTTAGAGGGTTACGGTTAGGTTGAGGTTTAGGGTGAGGGTGAGGGTTAGGATGAGGGTGAGGTTGAGGTTTAGGTTGAGGGTGAAGGTGAGGGTTACGGTTAAGGTTTGGGTTTGGGTGAGTGTGAGGGTTAGGGTTAGGATGATCATTAGGGTTATTGTTTGGGTTAGGGTTAGGGTGAGGGTGAGGGTTAGGGTTAGGGAAAGGATGAGGGTAAGGGTTAGGGTG